>NC_042616.1:24596206-24833796 GCF_901001135.1 Rhinatrema bivittatum
TCACTTATGGCCAGAGAGGGAACAAGAGCCAAGGACTCAGGAAGTCTCTTCCAGGCACTCGGCAGAGCGAGGAGAAAGCAGGGGAATCGGAAGGTGGTGGAGGAGAAAGGCACAGATTAGAGGAACGGCGTTCACGAGGAAGGGAGAGAGAAGAGAAGAAAGGCAGTGAGGAGCTGCAGAGTGAGTGCATTTGTAGGGGAGGGAGAGAAGCTTGAACTGTAGGTGGAAGTGGACAGAGAGCCAATGTAGCGACCTGAGAAGAGGGGTTACATGATCATAGCGAGGTTAAAGAATGAGAAGTCATGCAGCTGAATGTTGAAGAGATTGCAGGGGAGAAAAACGATTCAGCGGGAGGTCAGCAAAGAGCAAGTTACAGAAGTCTAAGCAGGAGGAGATAAGAGAGGGGAGGAGGGTTTTGGCTCAGAGAGGAAGGGATAGATTTTAGCAGTGTTACAGAGGAGGAACTGCCTCACTTTAGCAGTGTTTTGGATGTGCAGGAGGAGGGAGAGGCATCAAAGATGACCCAAGGTTAGGGCTGAGAAAACAGGAGGATGAGAGCACAGTGAGCCCTCCTGATGTGACAGAATCAGATGTTCCTGATGTTCTGGATAATGCTCTGTTAGATCTGGGGTTTTATTATTCACTGATTTATCCAGGCAGAGACGTTTGATATCTGGGTCTCTTGGATTAGACTTGCAAACCCCGAAGTCCAGAAAGGAAACTGAGTCCAGGGAACAAGTCTGGCAGTTCTGGGGATGAGGGGTCCTGGTGTCCCCTCTTGCATGATCAAATGTTATGAGATTAAAGCCAGCTGAGCCCCTCCACGTGTCCCTGAGTGTTTCTGGTTTGTGTTTCAGGTGCCGGTGATGTTTGAGGACCTCACTGTCTCTTTCTCCCAGGAGGAAGGAGGTTGTTTAGATGAAGGACAGAAGGAGATTTCCAGGGATGTGAAGGAGAATTATGAGACCCTGAGCTCTGTAGGTAAGGATTGCATTATCTCCATTTTAGTAAATGCAGGTAATGTTGTATTAAAAGTCACTTTTTTTCCTGGGTCTGCTCCACACCAGAGATGTGCAGACAGGGCTGGATTTAGCATTTTCCCATAGATAAGCAGCATGAATAAGCCATGCTGTCTGGGAGTCCTCCGGGCAGCTAGGTGGCGCTGCTCTCTTAGAACAGAGTCTTTCAGTGCAGTCTGCCTGCTTGATCCTCCCCCGCTATCCCCAGCCTCCTCAGTCCCTTTTCTTCCGCAGCCTGACTGCACGCGGAGCTCTTCTCCTCCTCAGCGAAACATTTCTCTGAAGTAAAAAAAAAAAAAAAGAGAAAAGAAGTTAAAAACAGAAACACCAAATGTTACCTATGCCTTGGACCTGACCACAACCAGGCAGCCTGTAGGGACTGCGGACGCATGTTTCCCCCGCGCCCAGCGGCAGAGGGCTGCCAAAATATCAAAACTGAGAGAAATGGCATCGGACTCGTATACCCCTTCGGAAGAGTCGACTCTGTCCTCCCAGGTCCGTCCCCCCCCCGGAGCCTCCAAGGAGTCAACGCGTCCCAGGGCCGCTTCGGTGGGGCCTCCCGGTTCGTCCGCTGAAGCAAGGGACAACAGCGCCGATGTACTGCGCAGGAGATGCATCGACGGTGCCGAAGACAACATCTGCACCGAGTGGCAACGGAGCTCAGACGCGTCCGACGCAGGAAGCCGGCCGCATGCTTCGGGATCGAAGCATAAGCACAGGGACATCCACGAACCGAAGGAAGTCGGCGCCGACGCCATCGATGCACTCACTGGCTCACTGCTTATCTACGGGAAAAGAGCAAATTTGCTTACCGTAAACGGTGTTTTCCTTTGATAGCGGATGCTTGGCAGTCCCCAGCTGATGTATTGAGCGCAAGTCCCTGATCATGTCCCAAGGATGAGTTTGAGGTGGTTCGCTCAAGATAGTAAAGAAGATAGGTGGACAGTTCATCTCTGCTGACTTTGCAGCATTAAGACGTGCTCGCTTCCAGGATTCTTTTGCCCGTGTCTGCGTCACCTGCAGTGTGTTTGTCCAAACAGTAGTTAGCCATGCTGACCCTCCCGCCTCCCCGGACAGTCGATTAATACTTTCAATGCTTGGATGCAGACTGAGGAGGATGGGGAAAGTGGGGAAAGTGGGGGAGGATCCAAGCAGGCAGACTGCACTGAAAGACTCTGTTCTAAGAGAGCAGCGCCACCTAGCTGCCCGGAGGACGTCCCAGACAGCATGGCCAATTCATCTGCTATCTACGGAAAACACCGTTTACGGTGAGCAAACTTGCTCATAGGTGCACAAGGCCTCTCCGCTCTCCCTCTCCCCTCCCCATGCCTGGTCCCCTCATCCTCTTTTTCTCCCATCCCTGAGATCTCCTCTCTGTGCTGATACCTGAGATCACTTTTCCCTCAATAAAAAGAAAGTGAATTTCCTAGTGTGTAGCAGATGGACTCAGGACCAATGGGTATAGTGTACTCGTGCTAACAGTTGGAGACGGATCAGATTTCAATCTGACATCAGCACCTAGTACATATACCCCTGCAGGAAGTGCAGATTCTCAGTATTTTTCCATCTCCAAAGCAGTTAGGAGCTATCTTCACGCTCGCCGATCGTTAGAACAAAATTAAAGAACAAAAACATCCCAAGACGAGCCCTGCACTCCTGCGGTGATACCCTCGGGTCCCTCCCCCAGTTGAGTTTCCCGAGGTGATTTCCGTGGTCCCTCGGAGGTAAGAGCCTCGGTCCGGTGGCCGAATCGCGGTAGGGACCTAGCCCCTGAGCGAGAAGGGTTCGGGCGTGGCACAGAGGCAGCCGCGGTCCGGAGCCGAATCGCGGCGAGGAGTTCGGGCACGGCTGAGAGGCAGCGGGTGCATCCCCTCAACCGCGGCGGTGAAGGTATTACCCTCTCCCCCCGCAGCCGGAGACCGGCCGGAACGAAACCGAGAAGCGCCGAAGACAAGGTAAGGCGTACATCTTCTATTTAAACGGTCTCCGAAGATCGAGGAGGAGCAGGGTCTGCCCACGTGGAGACCCTCTAAGGAGGTCGCCATATTGCCCACACGCTCGCCAGGGCTCAGTGAGGCACTCCACGTGGCTGGCCATGGCTGCGCCATCTTGCATGCAGTTTTGTGCGGTGCCATTTTTCCCCATAGACTGTCAGTACGTGCAGTGCTGGCTGGCCCTACTGTGTGCATGACTGAGCGTTTAACCGCGCACATACCTATGTGTGTAAGTACACACATGCATTTGCGCACAGCTGGACGCTTATATTTACGCGCGTCGGGGCGGATTTCTGTGCGCTCGAGTTCAAGCCTAGCTTGTCTAAATGCACAAGCTGCACTGAACTATGGCTCCAACAGCAAAGAAACACAAACGACATTCCCTTTGTGCTGCCTGCTATATTAGGGCTGTACAGTCTGACCTTTAATCCTTCATGTGTCAGCACTGTGAGGAGGCCCAGGGAGGGCTGGACTCTCAGATCTTCTCCAAGCCTGGCCCTTCCCAGTCGGAGGACTGGTCAGCCATGACCTTATCCGGTAGTACCCTGGATTTGATCGATCCTAGGACCTCTTGGGTGGAATTCTTTCAGGACCTTCAAGCCTTTGTTCAGGTGCAGTCAGCTGCTGCCCTGCCTGGACTGAGCCCCACCTGGGAAGGCCTTGTCCTCCCAGCACTATTAGCATGCCTTGCCTCACCAAGAGGTATCCCTGACAGGGACCCAGACACCATGGACGACGAAAGGATGCAGGCTCATTGGAGGATGGGGGAATCCCTCCAGGCTTGGAACCATACAGGACCATGCTATGATATTTCCACAGAGATGAATTGCCGTGGCTGGTCTCCCAGATCCTGAAGACTCTGAGAGTTCCCGGCACGGACCCTATGTCTGAGCCAAAGAAGAACCCCATCCTAGTGTCTCTACAGAAAGCTTCTTGCTATTTCCCGATGCTGGAAGCCATCCAGGAGTTGATTGACCTGGAATGGGACACCCCAGAAGCCAGCTCTAAAGGAAGTCGGGCATTGAAGGACTTATACCCTCTGGACCCGGCAGCCAAAGAATGCCTGTATTTCCCGAAAGTGTACAGCCTGGTCTGCGCCATTTCAAAGCAAACAACTATCCCAGTAGAGGGAGGAGCAGCCTTGAAGGATGCGCACGATAAGCGGCTGGAGTCTATCCTTAAATAAGCCTTTGACGTGACAGCAATGAAGCTGCAATTCGCTTCCTGTTCTGCCCTGGTGGCTCGCTCGTGTCTGCTTCTCCAAGAGGCAGATAGCTCAGGGACCCATCCGATAGAGGCAATGGAGTCTGCTGCAGCATTCCGAGCAGATGCAAGCTCTGACCCTAGGGTGGTCCTTGGCCAGAGAGGTAGCCTCAGTGATGGAGGCCAGAAGACACTATGGCTGCGAAATTGGTCAACGGACGCAACCTCTAAGGCAATTTCACAAGATACCCTTTAAGGGATCCCTCTTATTTGGAGTGAATTAGAAAAGTTGGGCATTAAATGGGGTGAATCTCCAGGGTCGCAGCTACTGGAGATAAGAAAAAGAGGTTGCAGTGCCCCTCATCTATGAAGGGTCGGACCAGGGGGCTCCCAGCTTTTTTGGCCCTACAGAAACTCGCCATTTTAGACATCTCGAACTTTTGGGAAGGTCTCAGTCCTTTCAGAGTCATCACCAAAAAGAGGAACTGGTTCGGGCTCAAAACCAAACTCCCATGAGTTGGAAGACCAATCCATAGGACGAGGAGATAGGGAGCCGACTATCCCTCTTCTCTCAGCGGTGGGTCAAGATCACATCGGACAGATGGGTTCTGGACTCATTCGAGAAGGATACGCTCTGGAATTTCGCAGCATACCTCATTCATCGACCTACTGACCACATCCCACAATGCGAAGGTTCCTTGATTCTTCAGTCGCAGAAGAGATCATCACTCCCAAGGGGATTGATGTGCTGGTCCAGACCTGGCCAGAGGAGGACTTATTGTACGCCTTCCTTCCTTGGCTCTGCTGGGCAAGATCATTCGCAAGATAGAATGCCACAGAGGATTAGTCCTTCTGGTGGCCCCGGATTGGCCCAAAAATGCCCGTGATATGCAGATGTGGAGGCTTCTGGTGGAAGAACCTCCTATACCTCCATCCGCCCAGGGACCGTCTCCAACAGAGGTCCATCCTTCATGAGGACTTAACTCAGTTTTGTCTTACGGTCTGGCCCTTGAGAGGACTTGCCTGACGAAGCGTGGATATTCAGCAGCAGTATTGCCACCAGTTGCTCTGCGCGTGGAAGTTCTTGACATCCTTGATGTGCATATGAATCTGGAGAATAAGTGAGGCCTGGTGCAAGGAACGCGAGCTCTCTCCTCAGTCGATAAGATCCCATGATTCTGGAATTCTTACGGATGGCCTGAACAAAAGGACTGACCCTCAACTCTTTGAGGTTCCAGTGGCGGCTCTCTCCTATTTCAGAGGCGGCGATGATGGAGCCTGCCAGTACATTTCCTTACCATCCTTAATGGACGCAAAGACTCGGAGACTACCAACCGACGCTCCTTCGCCACTTAAAAACGTCAGTTAGGCTGTTAGTACAATATCTAGAACATACAGAATTGCTGTGCAAAGATGAACCAGCTTGTTTGTGGAAGGAAACAAGGCGAAGCTGCTTTGCGAGCTACCATAGTTCACTGGATTAAGGAAGTGTTCATAGGGAGCTTATGTAGCATCAGGGAACCTTTACCCCTTCAAGTTAAAACTCAGTCCACTAGGGCCCAGGGCAGTATCCTGGTGAAAGCTAAGCTACTGTCTCTCGTCAACATCTGTCGATCACGACGTGGTCCTGCCTTGCACTCCTTCTCCAGGTTCTATTGCCTGGACATCCAAGCCCGAGAAGAGCAGCCTTTTGCGAGGACGGTGCTAACCAGGACCGGCTGGCAGCCTCCCACCCTGTTCGGGAGTAGCTTTTGTACATCCCATTGGTCCTGAGTTCATTTGGCTACACTCAAGAAATGAGAAATTACTTCGTTTCCTTCGTGTAGACAGATGGATCCAGCATCCCGCCCATGGCTGCCCACGAAAAGTACAATAGTATAGTCACAAACAGTAAACAACCTCTTTAATCCACAATAAAGTGACTTGTCCTTTGAATCAATTCTTGATAATATTTGTGTGTAATTTATTTATAGTTTTGAAAGAAGATGAAGTCCCGCTCAAGGGACTATATTTGACATATTTAAGAACCCGGATAAAATTTGTCTGGTAGAAGATTTTCAGCATATGGATGAGATTTACAAACATACCCGTTGAGAGATATACAGGGTTTGTTGTATTTTGACGCTTTAGTCCTTCCCTGAAGAAGCCTTTGAGAGATCAGGCGAAACAAAGATCTTTGTTGGACTTTATGTGGACTAACATCTATGCAAAATACTATTTTAGAAAAAGCAGTTGCACTTTAGGATTTTATAAGGATTACTATCTGTGTCGTGATTTATGCAAATTACTATTTAAAGAAAAAGCAGTTGTACTTTATATAAATTGTTTAAGATTAAGATAAATATATTTGGAGAAAAACATTTGCACTTATATGTAATTTGTTTTTTTGAATAGACACTGTGTATAAAATTTATATCTTTATATACATTACATGTGATTACATCGTTCCTGTTTTTTGATGACAAATGTTTTTATGTGGGTGTATGTATGAGATGGATGATTGTGCTAGGTAGATTTTATTGTTAGATAGGTGAATGTTACATATGAATAAAACAAATTTATTTGTTGAAGAGATCCTCTTTTGTGCAGTATCCTACCTAATAACGAAGGATGACTGACGTGCCGCAAATGCGCAGTAGAGACCAGCTCTACCGCGCATGTGCGGGCGAGCACGTCGGTCTGAGCCAGAAAAAAAAAGAAAAAAAATGGCGGTGTCCAGTGCAGCGGCGTCCAGTGGCAGCGGCGGCATTGGGAGGCAGCGGCGGCGGCGGCGTTGAGTGGCAGCAGCGGCGGCATCCGGTGGTAGCGGCGGGTGGCAGCGGCGGCGGCGGCATCGGGTGGCAGCGGCGGTGGCAGCGAGGGAGGAGAGAGAGAGGGAGGGACTGACAGAGAGAGGGAGGGACTGAGTGAGAGGGGAGGAGAGAGAGGGGGTGGGACTGAGTGAGAGGGAGGGAGGGAGTGGGACCCTGAGGGGGGAGATGAGAGTGAGGGGGAGGAAAGGGAGGGAGGAGGGACATGAGAGAGGGAGGGAGGGGCGAGTAGAGGGAGGACTGAGAGCAGTGAGGGAGTGGGACTGAGGGGAGAGGGGGAGGGAACTGAGGGGGAGGGGGAGGGAGTGGGACTGAGGGAGAGTAAGGTGGGACTGAGTGTGAGTGAGAGGGAGGGAGAGAGGGGGAGGAGGAGTGAGAGGAGAGGAGAGTGGGGAGAGGGAGGGAGGGGGGGGGGGAGAGGGAGGGGAGAGAGAAGGGGGGGAGGTGAGAGACAGAGGGATGTAGCCCGTTTTAACGGGCTTACGGCTTGTTTCTACATGAAAAGTACCAAGCATATGCACATTGAATCTCGATCCCAAAGAGATTACGGGTAAGCCATCACACTATTGCTACATCTGGGCATCTGTTAATATTGCCTGGGATTCAACATTATGTTTGGGTGAGTACAGTTACGGTCACCAGTTTTAATCAAGTTCTTAATCAAGTTAAGAACTGAAGAGTAGTAAAATATCTGGACCTGATGGTATACTCCCCAGGGTTCTGAAGGAACTGAAAAATGAAATTTCAGACCTATTAGTAAAAAATTTGTAACCTATCATTAAAATCATCATTTGTACCTGAAGACTGGAGGGTAGCAAATGTACCCCAATATTTTAAAAGGGCTCCAGGGGCGATCCGGGAAACAACAGACCAGTTAGCCTGACTTCAGTGCCAGGAAAAATAGTGGAAAGTGTTCTAAACATCAAAATCACAGAACATATAGAAAGACATGGTTTAATGGAACAAAGTCAGCATGGCTTTACCCAAGGCAAGTCTTGCCTCACAAATCTGCTTCACTTTTTTGAAGGAGTTAAATAAACATGTGGATAAAGGTGAACCGGTAGATGTAGTGTACTTGGATTTTCAGAAGGCGTTTGACAAAGTTCCTCATGAGAGGCTTCTAGGAAAAGTAAAAAGTCATGGGATAGGTGGTGATGTCCTTTCGTGGACTGCAAACTGGCTAAAAGACAGGAAACAGAGAGTAGGATTAATGGACAATTTTCTCAGTGGAAGGGAGTGGGCAGTGGAGTGCCTCAGAGATCTGTATTGGGACCCTTACTTTTCAATATATTTATAAATGATCTGGAAAGAAACATGACGAGTGAGATAATCAAATTTGCAGATGACACAAAATTGTTCGGAGTAGTTAAATCACAAGCAGATTGTGATACATTGCAGGAAGACCTTGTGAGACATGGAAAAATTGGGCATCCAAATGGCAGATGAAATTTAATGTGGATAAGTGCAAGGTGATGCATATAGGGAAAAATAATCCATGCTATAGTTACACAATGTTGGGTTCCATATTAGGTGATACAACCCCAAGAAGAGATCTAGGCGTCATAGTGGATACCACATTGAAATAGTTGGTTCAGGTGTGCTGCGGCAGTCAAAAAAGCAAACAGAATGTTGGGAATTATTAGAATGGGAATGGTGAATAAAACAGAAAATATCATAATGCCTCTATATCGCTCCATGGTGAGATCACACCTTGAATACTGTGTACATTCTGGTCGCCGCATCTCAAAAAAGATATAATTGCGATGGAGAAGGTACAGAGAAGGGCTACACCAAAATGATAAGAGGAATGGAACAGCTCCCCTATGAGGAAAGACTAAAGAGGTTAGGACTCTTTTCAGCTTGGAGAAGAGACGGCTGAAGGGGGATATGATAGAGGTGTTTAAAATCAATGAGAGGTCTGGAACGGGTAGATGTGAATCGGTATTTACTCTTTCGGATAATAGAAAGACTAGGGAGGGGGCACTCCATGAAGTTAGCATATGGCACATTTAAAACTAATCGGAGAAAGTTCTTTTTTACTCAACGCACAATTAAACTCTGAATTTGTTACTAGAGGATGTGGTTAGTGCAGTTAGTATAGCTGTGTTTTAAAAAGGATTGGATACGTTCTTGGAGGAGAGTCCATTACCTACTATTAAGGTCACTTAGAGAATAGCCACTGCCATTAGCAACAGTAACATGGAATAGACTTAGTTTTTTGGGTACTTGCCAGGTTCTTAAGGCCTGGATTAGCCACTGTTGGAGACAGGATGATGGGCTTGATGGACCCTGGTCTGATCCCAGTATGGCATGTTCTTAAATTGTAATTCAAGTTTTTCAATAGTATGTCCACAGTGGCTTTTGAAGAGAATACTGAAGGGCTGAGGTCACTGCAAGGGTGTATCCAGGATGATGTTCAGCTTTGAAACCTGGTCTCCGTCTCCATCTGCTGGCAGGGGAGCACATAACCCATTAGTCCTGAGTCCATCTGTTTACATTAAGGAAAATGAAATTATCAGGTAGGGTAATTTCTCCATTTGATGTCTTCTAAGTTAGGACTTTATGAGGCACTGATATCATTGAGGGCTGAAGGGAAAGGGATGCTTCTGTTCCCTCTGCTCGTGAGTACTGATTGCTACTAACACGTAAGAAAGCCTTTACGTTCTCTTGATCTTCCAGTTGATTTCAGTGTGATTTAAGAGTTCAGAAAGCATTTGAAAAGATTATTGTTTAAAGATGTTTTTTAATTTATCAAGTTTATATTATGTGTTCTGTTTTGATTGTGATTGAATGTGTGTGTATCTTTGTAATCCACCCTGAAACGATTGCACTGGAGGAGTCGGGTATAAGTTTTATAAATTATATAGATAAATAAAATAAACCACAGGAGTTTTTCAGAGGCTTCTCCCAAAAGCTTTCTGCTACATCATAGAATTCTGTAATATCAGAGATCCCATGTGCTCATTGTATGATCATTCAAAATGTCTGATCCCAGGTCATTGATAGCTTTCCATTCCATTGTCACTGACACATGACTAATTCCTTTTTTTTTTATATCCAGCAAGCAATGAGGTCATACAGGAAGAGAAGAGGGAGGAGAATAGAGAAGAACACCCTATAGTACTGGCACTTACACCAAGACAATCAAGAAATGTCTGTGAGAATCATCCCAGATTACTGATGGGGGAGATGCTAGCCAAAGTCAGCAGGAATCAGAGAAGAAGCAGCAAAGACCCTACAGGAGACTCACTGGATGTGTCACTGCATGTGAGAGAAGTGACAGGGAGCTCACAGATATCCACCCTGAGCACCAGAGACATATGAGAGCAGAGATAACCTTCCAGAGTAATAACAGTGATCAAATGACTTCTGACTGCCACCAGAGAGAACTGAGAGCAGATAAAACCTTCCAAAGTAATAACAATGACCAAATGACTTCTGACCTCACCCAGATTGACCTGAGAGAAATGAGACCCTTACAAAATAATAACTGTAATCAATGACTTCTGACCTCCGACAGAGAGATGAGGAAGGAAGAAATCCTTTCACTGTGACACCTGTGGGGAAACCTTTGCTAGGAATGTCATTTGCATGCTGCACCAGAAAACCCACTCCGGAACGAGACCTTTTTCATGTTCTCAGTGTGGAAAATGTTTCAAACATAAGTTAAACCTGAAATTACCAACCAGAGAATCCACATTCAGGGGAACACTTTCACTTGTATTGAATGTAAGAAAAACCTTTTAGCAGGGAATCCTTACTAATACACCCAAAGAGCACATACAGGTAAGAGATCCTCAAATTGCCCTCAAGATGGAGAATCTTACAGCTCCGAGTTCTGGTTTATTAAATCCCCAGAAAATGGAGAAAGAAGAGTAGACATTTCCATCTTCTGAAAGAGGAGAAAACATCATTCAAAAGCAAGGACCTAAAGAATAAATGAAAAATCACGAGAGAAGAAAAATTATTCATGTGTAATGATGGTGACAGAAACCTCAATGAGAGAGAAAATTTCACAGGGACAACTAAAATTCCAAACAGGGGGAGAGAGCAATTTCAACTAGTTGAATGCAATAAAATTTATGTTCCGTGAAAGCCTCTTCAAGAGATGGAAAAAAGCATGATGAGAGACCATTGTCTTGCTTTCAGGCTCAAAAATCTTTCAGTAGGAAGGCAACCGTCCCACAACAGAAGAAAATGCCGAAAGCAGAAAGTCAATTTATATGTACTGAGTGTGGTAAAAGCTTCAGGCAGATGTGTAAACTCAAAATTCACAAGAGAATCCACACTGGAGAGAAACCATTTGCATGCTCTGATTGTGATAAATGCTTTAAGACAAAGGGAGAAATAAAAATCCATCAGAGAATCCACACTGGAGTAAAACCATATACATGTACTGAGTGTGGGAAAAGCTTCAGGCAGACATGCAAACTCACAATTCACAAGAGAATCCACACTGGAGAGAAACCATTTACATGTATTGAGTGTGGAAAAAGCTTTAGGGCAAAGGGACAAATCAAAAATCCATCAGAGAATCCACACAGGAGAAAAACCATTTCCATGCTCTGATTGTGATAAATGCTTTAAGACAAAGGGACAAATCAAAATTCATCAGAGACTCCACACTGGAATAAAACCATATATATGTACTGAGTGTGGTAAAAGTTTCAGGAAGAAGCATAATCTCATAATCCACCAGAGAATCCCACAATGGAGTAAAACCATATACATGTACTGAGTGTGGTAAAAGCTTCAGGCAGACATGCAAACTCACAATTCACAAGAGAATCCACACTGGAGAGAAACCTTTTACATGTACTGAGTGTGGAAAAAGCTTTAGGGCAAAGGGAGAAATCAAAATCCATCAGAGAATCCACACAGGAGAGAAGCCATTTGCATGCTCTGATTGTGATAAATGCTTTAAGACAAAACAAGAAATCAAAATCCATCAGAGAATCCACACTGGAGTAAAACCATATACATGTACTGAGTGTGGTAAAAGCTTCAGGCAGACGTGCAAACTCACAATTCACAAGAGAATCCACACTGGGGAGAAACCATTTACATGTACTGAGTGTGGTAAAAGCTTTAGGGCAAAGGGAGAAATCAAAATCCATCAGAGAATCCACACAGGAGAGAAGCCATTTGCATGCTCTGATTGTGATAAATGCTTTAAGACAAAGGGAGAAATCAAAATCCACCAGAGAATCCACACTGGAGTAAAACCATATACATGTACTGAGTGTGGCAAAAGCTTCAGGCAGAAGTGCCAACTCACAATTCACAAGAGAATCCACACTGAGGTGAAACCATTTACATGTATTGAATGTGGGGAATCTTTTTGTCAGAAAAGAAACCTCACATGGCATCAGAGAGTCCACACTGGAGTGAAAACATTTTCATGCTCTTGAGTGTGATAAATGCTTTAAGACAAAGGTAGAAGTCAAAAGCCATCAGAAAATCCACCCAGGACAGAAGCTATTTACATATAGTGAATGTGATAAAAGCTTCAGACAGAAGACATCTCTCATAAGACATCAGAGAATCCACACTGGAGTAAAACCATATACATGTACTGACTGTGGGAAAGCCAAGTCCTACTTTGTGAGGAAAAAGCTTCAGAACAAAGGGCGAACTTTCAAGTCACCTGAGAAGCCACACAGAAGTCTAATGAATTCACGCACTCTCCTACAGTTTTGAAATTGTAGACTGGACTGATAAGGATCTTAAATAGATGGAAGCAAGAAGAATGAAACTTCCTCTGCACTCAGGCAGGCCAAACCGGGCGAGTGGGTTATGCAACCTCTACCAGCAGATGGAGATGGATTAAAAGCTGACATCACAGACATATAGCCCTGCCCTGTCATAAGTCCATCAGTATTCTCTGTCTCCAGCAGATGGTGGACATCCAACTCCACGATGTGCATGACTGCTCCAGTTCTTTACCTTATCTGACTGTGAATTGATCTCGGCAACGTTATGTTGTTTTTTTTATTATGCAATTCAACACAGGACTGTTCAACTTATGTTTCAACATCTTTTTATTTGCTACTCTCCAGGCATCTGTTACTTTGTATCTAAGCTGGCTGTCAGATTTCGCTTTAAATCCCAAGCATTCACTAAGATATTGTTCCTAGTTATTACTTTGAAGTGGGTATTTTGCTGGCCTACTGAGGTGGTCGCAACTGGCCTACTTCACTCACCCTCCGGCATACCTGAGATGGTCTCTGGACTGGTGGTGGGCTGTGGAGGCAGGTTCAGTGCTGCCTTCCTCTTCGCGGCCTAGCCCGCAGCTGGCATGCTGCAGGATGCGGCAGGGGAAGCCACCACGTTCTCAGATGCCCAGCCTTTTGGGCGCATGAGCCTTTTTTTTTTTTTTTTTTTAAAGGGCCCACGACAAGTCGCCTGTCGACCCTCCTGGATGCACCTCCTTCTGGGTTCTATTTAAGGCGAACCCTGACTAACAGGACCTGTCTTGGCAACTTCCCAGCCTTCCTGCTGCTTCAGTTGCTTGGCCTGCCTGTCTGACTATGTTGCTTTCTCCAAACCTGACCTCTGCCTGTCTGACTACTTTGCCTTCTCCAAACCTGACCTCCATCTGTCTGACTACGTTGTCTTCTCCAAACCTGACCTCTGCCTGTCTGACTACGTTGCCTTCTGCAAGCCTGCCTGCCTGACCACGCTCTGGATCAATTCCAGACCTCAACTTTTGCTCGACCGGATCTTTCTTCAAATTGTTTCCTGATTCTGACTGTGTTTGGTCTGTGTCCGCCTGCCAACAGTGGGAATTGGGCCATGATCTCCCAGGGGGTACCTTTTCCATCTCGGTCCAAGAGTCCACAAATTCATGTTTCATAACAGTGGGTAATGCATTCTTTCCTTACCCCTCTTGCTTGTGCCTGTTTTGTTGGTTTGCATTTTAATGCCGTTGTGTTTTATTTTGTTTCCTGAGATACCTGATACTTTCTGGTTTGAACTTGTTCCTCTGATGCAGCCTTGCAAAACACGATCCCGTCCTGTGTCAGGGGACTGAAATTCCATGTGTACACTCATTATTGAGTAATTGTTTAACCAGTTCATTGCTGGCAGTTTCTTTGAGTATATGCCCAAATTACTTGTCTAAATTGCTTCAATCAGGATCTCTGATTCATAGGATTTTTTCATTTATGCTGAGATGTATTCATCTCTTTGGAATTACTGAAGAATCTTTGGTCATATACAGCCGTGCTGAACATTAACGCAGCACACATTTACATAAGAACATAAGATGCACCATTCTGGGTCAGACGAAAGGTTCATCAAGCCCAGTATCCTGTTTCCAACGTGGCTAATCCAAGTCACAAGTACCTGGCAAGTACCCAAACATTAGATAGATTACAAGCTACTATTGCTTATTAATTACCATCATAGAAGTTTATGGAGTTAACCTTGTGATGATAACATTTATTAGGGGCATCTGTTTAGTGGAAATTTATCAGAAGAGTTCCAGGAGGCACTGCTAGGTCTTGAAACTGTCTCTGAAACTGTGTCACACTTAGATAACAGAAAGACGAATGTATCTCTTTGTAGTTTTAGGCAACACAATGAAGAGTTATAAAATATGCATGTCTTCAATGCTAGTTAGAGTTCTCTGGATGTTTAGGAATGTTAATGTCAGCAAATGTTTTTTCACCTTGTGATCTTAAATCGATCCCTAGGGCAAAATTGTATTTAAGTAAAGTCACTTGGATACCTGATTAAGTCAGTCTCTCAAACTTAGGAGCTGACTTCCTTATGTGCATAAGAAATAAAGTTTTTTGATCATTAGAAATACACTGTCTCCGTTGTCCTTGTGTCCTTGGTAAATGTTTTCATTATAGATGGTACATTGTTCCGGGAATCGGAGAGGGGATGCTGGCCTGAGGCAGGGCAGCCAGAGAGAGGACGCCTGCTGACCTGAAGCAGGACAGCACAGTCCGAGAGCCCTTCTCTTGATTCGAACGAAATACAGGACACATTTTCATTTAATTAAATTTATTAATCGCCTATCACTATCCCTTGATGGACACCCTTCTAACAGCACAGCCCTGCACTTCTTTCTCACAGATCCGCACCCTCCACCCTCCTTCGTGCCTGCAGTTTTAAAGACCTAAAGATTAAGCTATTGTCAAAGCTTGCCACATCCTATCCCTATGTTAATCTCTGTTATGTTTTTAAACTTTGTTATGCTTCTCTTTGATATGTTAATCGTATGCTTTTAATTTCATCACTCCCACTCTGTAGACCCCCTGTTCATTGTAACTTTATCTTCCTAGTTAATTGGTTACCCCTTGTTCCAATGTAAACCGGTACGATAAGACACTAGTCTTGAGCATCGGTATATCAAAAGAATTTTAAATAAAAATAAAATAAATAATAGGCCTAGGCAATATACAAAGTATACATACATAATAAAAAGCAAAACAAAACGCACTCTTATATATTTATATTAAGGTTTCATAGAAACCATACCAAATAATCAAATAAGGTAATATTAAATGGCTACCCAAAAATAACTGATAAATCAAGGGGTCCTCAGGCAGATTGCTCCAGCCCAGCTTGTACCTTTTAACACCACCATCCTGCCCGTCAAGAAGGAATCAGGAAAGTACAGGTTAGTGCAAGATTTGCGAGCCAATTAACAGATTAGTCTGTGCCAGGGTTGCTATTGTCCCTGATCCTTCAACAATCCTGGGACAAATACCCCCTGAAGCGAACTATTTCACAGTAATAGACCTCTGCAGTGCCTTTTTCTCTGTTCCCCTCTCAGAAATCAAATGCTTTTTTTCATTTACGTCAGACTATGCCCGGTACACCTGGACTAGACTCCCCCAGGGGTTCATTCATTCACTCAGTATTTTTTCCCAGGTACTGCAGGAAAGTTTGAAAAAATGCCACAATTGTCTCCGGGAACAAAAATCCTTGTCACCCTCCCACACTTACCAGTTTGCCTTAAAAGACACTGAGGTTATGCTGTGCTTTTTACATTCATTGGGTCTTAAGGTATCAAAAAGAAAACTTCAGTTCCCTGTAAGTACCACGGATCAGTCCAGACTCCTGGGTTTTGCCCCTCCCCCCAGCAGATGGAGACAGAGAAGTTATTTAGGATGGTGCCACCTACAGTCCGGCACTATTTCTCTGTCTCCAACAGATGGTGGAGATGCAAGGCCTATAGTCTGTGCTGATTGCTTAGTGGAATTAGAGTAGTGAGTTCTGTGAGTTTTAGAGAGTTTTCAGTCGGTAAAACTTTTTTACTTTTGATTTAAAAAAAAAAAAAGCTGTTTCTGTCCTGAGCCTCCCAGAGGGTCTGTAAGGTCTTGAGGGAACCATCCCCCGCTGTTTGTTGAGGCAGCTGCATTAGAGGGTCGAGGGCCCTCTTGTTCCAAGCTAGCAGCTCTGGGTGCGACACCGGGGAGCCCAGTTCACTCCACCCCGCCGAATCAGGACCGTGGACCACTGCCAGGCAAGTCTTGAAAGAAAATAAAAACTTTTTTTTTTTTTTAATTTTTCTGTCAGTGTCACCGGCGCTGCGGCTCTCTCTTCCCTCCCTGACTCGGTGCTTGGACGGACCGTGATTATTTTTCTATATTTTTTTTTTTTTTTTCAGAATTGAATTTTAGCTTTCTCAGGCCTGCTGCCCGATGCCGCGCTCGTCTGCGTGCCTTGCATGTGGCTCTGCCCGTGCGTGTCTTTCTCAGGAGGGGCTGTGCTCGGCGCGTCTTCCCGAGAGGGAGGGATCCTCCGGGGCTGTGAAAATGGTTGAAGGCAAGGCTGCCCGAGCTCCTTCAGTGTTAGCTGCACCGAGATCAGCTGAGGCAGATCCGTTCCTGCTGAGCGCGGGAACGGAGGCCATTTTGGAGTCTTTTAGATCAGCGACTCGTGCAGCTATGGGGGAGGGGATTCTTCCACCTCCTCTCTCTCCTCAGCCAGGGTTTCCGGGAGGGAGCGAACCTTTACAGCCTCTATCACCTGCAATGGAGGATAGCCCCGAGGGGGCTTCTGACTCCTCCTCCTCTTCCTCCTCGGAGTTTATTTTATTTCTCCATAAGGCTTTTAAAGCCAGGAGGGAAGGGAAGCTGCAGGCTGGGGGTAAAACTTCCTCTAGTGGTCTTAAGTCTCTTTCTCGAGAGCAGTCTAAGTCTAAGGGAGTCTCTGGGTCCTCCAAAGCTAAGCACCCTTTGAGTACAGGGGCTCCTCAGACCGATGCTGATTCCACGGGTCAGGATATGGACTCAGGGAACCAGGACCCGCAGGGCAAGCCTCCGATGGGGGTGGATACAGACCCTGATCAACATCCACGGGATCCAGCACGAGGCTCTCACATTGTGGAAGGAGATGACCCTAAGGTGGTCCATCTGTTTAGGAGGGGAGGAGTTGGCTCCGCTTATCCCTGCCATACTCGGAGAGCTGGGCATAGATGGGCCGCCAGAGGAGTCCAGGCTAATGGCCATGGACCCAGTGTTGTTGGGTCTGAGGGGCCCGACTTCTTCCTTTCCTTTTCATTTTTCTGCCACAGACCTGCTATATAGAGAATGGGATACCCCAGATCTGGGATTGAAAGTTAGCAAGGCTATGGATAAGCTCTATCCCCTTCCGGAGGAAGCAATTGACGTACTGCGGGTGCCCAAGGTGGATGCGGCGGTGTCCGCAGTCACCAAAAAGACCACAATCCCGGGTACAGGTGCTACAGCCCTGAAGGACCTGCAGGATAGAAAGTTGGAGCTGCACCCAATTGATAAAGGAACTACCAAAGATGGCGATCCAGCGTTTGAGTTCAAATCATTATTCTCATTGAACGCAAACGCTGGATCGCCATCTTTTGAAATATTTATGAAGACTACCCTTGAAAAAGGACTAGCAAAAGGAACTAGCAGTCCGAAACACGGCCCCGTGTCGGGTTACCGTTTTTTGTCGGGAGATGATGGACCGTCATGAATTTACCGAAAGATTGTCACAATCAAGCTAAGTACTTTATCACTCGGAGTTTTAATAGCATAAAAATGTTTGCTTAAAAAAAAGGACTTTTGTGGGACTTTCCATTTAAATGACCTATGATTAAGAATAAGGCTGAGTCTCAAAAGCGTAAGCTAATACGATGATGCCTAGTATGATGGTCATGTCGTGATGAATGCAATAGTATTGTAGAGTCAGCGTCTTAATTTATTTCATACAGATGAGCGTTGGTATAGTCAGATAATTTGTTCATGTTGACCAACAGACTCAACCATATATCTCGATTTCACCTACTGATTTAAATTATAGTTGTAAGTGAGATAGAACATGTGTGTGATTGAGAGCTTGTGTGTAAGTGAAATAGAGAGAGCATGTGTGATTGAAATCCTGTGTGTAAGAGGGAGCGAGAGATTTGTGTGATTGAGAGAGACTTGCCAGAGAGATGACATGTGTATGTGTGAGACTGATCAGGGAGATGACTGGTATGTGTGTGTGTGTGTGAGAGAGAGAGACTGGTTGGGGAGATGATTGGTGTGTGAGAGACAGAATCTGGTCTTGAGGGTATGACTGGTGTGTGTGTGTGTGTGTCTGTCTGTCTGTCTGTGTGTCTGTGTGTGTGAGAGAGAGAGAGAAGAGACTGGTTGTGGTCCCTAAGGAAGAGGACTGGGAGGACAGCTTCTACAGCTACTGCTGCTTCTGGTGTGGCCTGCAAGGGAAAGGAGTAGGAGAACTGCTGGAGAGGGTAAGTAAAGGTAGTTTTTTAAGTTCATTTTTCTTGATTGACTACCATTTTAATTATTGGGTAGTATGTGATGTGTCTGTTGTTTGAACTATTTTATTGGTGTTTGGTAAAGGTTTCAAAATTTGCTTGAGTCTTTAATTATTGGATATTCTATTCATCAGCTGTTTTGAAATTATTTATTAGTATGATTTTATAATTATGATTCATGATTTATATATCTTGATTTTATTGTTTCATGAGGAATGATGACATTTTTGGTTTTCTATTGTTGCACTGTATAGAGTCTGGCGTGATACGTTTTACGGTTTAGTTTTTGTCTGCACATTTCTATTTATACTTTATGTGGCTTTATTCTGTATTTGTTGAGTGTTTGTGTTCTGCATGCAAAGACTGAGATGAAGCATTCTTTTAGCATGTGGTTTCTCTGTAGGGATCTGTAGTAACTTGGCCTGTTCTGTTTTCCTGATAGGAGGTGTATTGATATTTTAGATTCTGGTGTAATATTTGTGGTATTCTTTTTCATAGGTGGGGTTGTTATTCTTTGAGTTTTGGCAAATAGTACTGTGTTGATACGGGAGGACCATGCCGAAATATAGGGGTGTGTACATATATATGTAAATTATATATGTAAATTATATTGTATATGTAATAGGGTACCCATGGGCCAGTAGGGAGAAAAATCCCCCAGGCCACTATTTTCCCACAATCCGCCCCTGAACTTAATAAAAAATTTTATGCAAAAAAAAAAAAAATCTGTGAGACAAGGGATAGTGTGCAACTGCTCTTCCTAGACATCTTTTCTGCTATTTTTTTTTTAATTTTTTTATTTATGTGATTTCATAATACAAAACAAAGATAACTTTGCTTATACATCAGAAGAAAGTCACAAAAAGGAAAATTATTAATCCTAAATTAAATTCTTGGCAATAATTACCTTCATTCTTTTTCCCAAGAAACATGTGGGGGGAGATAAAGGCAAATGAGGAGTTTTCAACAAGGAAACTATTAATATTTCATACTGTCCTGTAAACCATATCTTTCTTTAATTAATAGGTGAGCTTTGACTTGTTGGGACAACTATTCTGGCATTTAAGAATTCCCTTAACTGCTCTGGATTGTAAAACACATAGGTATTTCCAGAATACTTTATTACACACCTCGCAGGATATCTCAATAGGAAATTGGCGCTCATCGCTAAAACCTCTGGGCGCATTATTAGGAAATTTTTACGGCGTAACTGCGTTACTCTGGAAAGATCTGGAAAAATATGAATTAACCCACCCAGATAGGGAATATTCATTGCTTTAAAGTAATATCTCATTATTATTGCTCTGTCATGTTCCGAAAATAGTGAGACAAACAAGACTGGGTCTCTCTACTACTTCAAAGCCAGAATTTTCCAGATATTTATTTATTTATTTATTTATTTTGAATTCTTATATACCGACACCCCTTTAAAGTGTACAGATCATACTGGTTTACAGTGTAACAGAACTGTCGCAGTGGCGATTACATAGAACATAAAACGTTAGAACATCGGAACACTTTGTACATAAAATATTAGAGCATCAGAACATTGGGAACATTTGGAGAATGCAAGGAACAAATGGAAACCTTATAAACTGAATGCGAGATAACTATAAGACATTAATGCCGTAATATTGTAAAAGACTTAAGACTTGAAGCTAGGATTCAGGGGAGTAAGGGGGGAGTAAAAGGGAGGTGAAATTGGAGGGAGGGGTAGGTCGGGGGGAAAGGATCAAGAAGGTGGTGTTAGAGGCGTCGGCCGCCGCAGACCGCGACCGGGACCGGGTGTCATGGCCACTGACCGCAGTCAGCCGCGACGTAGAAAGGACCAGGGGCAGCACGGGTAACTCACCCGGTTCGCCGGGGTTGACTGCGGGGATCTGCGGGGCAGGCAGTCCTGCCTGTTCTCTCCTTCACTGCCGCCATCGCTGAGCCGGCAGCGAGGCTCCACGGCTAGCTGACTCCTCCCCCTGCTCCTCTTAGGGCCGCACGCGCGGCTGTAAGAAATTCTTAAAAGGGCCATGACAGGAAGTGTCATGGCTCCCCCTGTAGCTCCTCCTTCCGCTTCCTGTACTTAATGCAAGGGCTGAGCATTCAGTCCTTGCCTTAGTATTGAGGTTCCTGCCTTGAGTGGTTCCTGGCTCCTGGTTTTGCTTCTTTGTCCGTCCTTCTTCCCTGCTCCGTGGATTGATTCTTTGTTGCTGACTTCTGGACTGGTGGACATGTCCTCTCTGGCTTGATCCTGGTATGGTTCTGGACTCCTCTCTGGCTTGACCCTGGTTCGGCTTTGGACCCTTCTCCCGCCTCGATCCTGGTATGGCTTTGGACCCTTCTCCTGCTTCGACCCTGGACTGGATTCGGATCCTGCTGAGGTATTGATTTCTGGACTGGATTTTGAACTCTTCTGGAAACTCATTCTTAGACTGTCATGACCTGCTGGAGGCGCCAGCCGTCTGGAACCCATGACCTGCAGGAGGTGCCTGCATCCAGACATCTTACAGTCTTCAGAAGAGTCGCCTAAGTCCCAGCGGCCGGACCCCTAAGGGCTCCTCCTGGGGGGGTCGCGTGCTTCCAGGGTGAGTCTTCTAGCAAGTCTATGGTCCAACAGGCCTCGCCCTTCGACGGTAGCTACTACCTCGAAACAAGGGTCCACAATCATAACAGAATACTAAGGCCATGGACCCGGCAGAGGCCTCGGCACGTCAAGCCATTCCAGGACTGGCTCAGAAGGTCATGGAACAACAACGGATTCTGGAATCCATGGCAGCCTCATTAGAATGACTTAATGCACGTATGGAATCCATGGCAGCTGCTCAGGCCACCGCTGCCGCCGTACCAGTGTTGGCACCAAGTATCAGTCGACCTACTATTCCATTACCCATACCTCCACGCTATGCAGGGGATCCTCGGTTGTGTCAAGGATTCATCGATCAGTGCAACATGCATTTTCAATTCCAAGCCTCTTCGTTTCCAGACGATCTCACCAAGACCACGTACATTTTGTCACTGTTAGAGGGAAAGGCCCTGGCATGGGCATCTCCCTATTGGCGACGATCGGATCCCATCTTGCAAGATCTTCAAAAGTTCTGGGAACTCTTCATCACCATCTTTGACGACCCGGGGAAGCAGGTAGTGGCCGGGTCTAAACTGCTGCAACTACGACAAGGTAACCGAGCCCTCGCAGACTACACTATCGAGTTCAGAACACTGGCTTCGGAACTACATTAGGAAGAGAACTGTTTGCGTTCCATATACCTGGAGGGTCTGTCATCAAAAATCAAGGACGAGATGGCGGCTCGGGAACTACCAAAGACATTAGACGCTAACATCGACTTAGTAAACCGGATAGACCGTTGTCTGCAAGAAAGGGCCCGTGAAGGAGCTAACTCCAGAAGAACCAGCTCTTGGAACTCACCTCGGCCAGTATCAACCACTCCACAACTGACAACATCTCCAGGAGGGAATACTGAAGAACCTATGCAACTGGGGCGTGGTCCTCTTTCCCCTGAGGAATGACAGAGACGCCGGCGGGCAGGTCTCTGTATGTACTGTGGAGGATCGGGTCACCTCATAGCCCGTTGCCCAATTCGTCCGGGAAACTTCAAAGCCTAGGCTCTGGCGGGGGAGTAACCCTAGGCAGTACCTCTCCAGCTCCCCCACTTACTCTCCGAATCGTGTTGGCACTTAAGGACCTCCATTTCTCCACCATGGCCCTGGTAGACTCTGGCGCAGGTGGAAGTTTCATCCTCCAAGATATTGTGGAGAAACTCCATATTCCTCTGCAACTTTGTCCCACACCATTGATTATATCCTCTATTCATGGAGATCCGCTTCCTGGGAGGATAACCCATCAGACTGTTCCACTGGAGTGTCACATCGGACCCAAACATTGCGAACAAATTTAGTTTTATGTTATCCAGAGAGCTATCCACCCCGTGGTATTGGGGATTCCCTGGTTGCAACGGCATAATCCTCAGTTTGATTGGACAACCCTGAAACTTTTGCAATGGGGAGCCGCTTGTCAAGAGACTTGTCTTCAAGAATCTATACCTACGGACAGTTACCTCTGCATCACACGACTCGAAGGTCTACCCGCACCATATAGCCAATTTATGGATGTCTTCTCTAAAAAGGCAGCGGACATCCTGCCTCCACATCGAGAGTTTGACTGTGCCATTAACCTAGTTCCAGGGGCTTCTCCTCCCCGAGGGAAGGTCTATGCCTTATCCGCCTCAGAGACTCAGGCTATGACCAACTATATTCAAGAGAATTTACAAAAGGGGTTCATTTGACGCTCTACCTCGCCAGCCGGAGCTGGTTTCTTCTTAGTGGGAAAAAATGATGGAACACTGAGACCATGCATCGACTTCCGTGGACTTAATGCTATCACCATTAAAGATCGCTACCCACTGCCTTTGATCGCTGAACTTTTTGATCGTTTACAAGGGGCCCAGATATTTTCCAAATTGGACCTCCGAGGGGCCTACAATCTTATCAGAATCCGCGAAGGTGATGAATGGAAAACGGCGTTTAACACAAGAGACGGACATTATGAATACTTGGTTATGCCGTTTGGACTGACTAATGCCCCTGCAGTATTCCAAAACTTTGTTAACGAAATATTCCGAGACCTGCTTTATATCTGCTTTGTGGTCTACCTAGATGACATTCTTATCTTCTCGGCTAATTTGCAAGCTCATAGACTTCATGTCATTCAGGTATTACAGCGACTTAGAGAGAATAAACTGTATGCTAAGATTGAAAAATGTATTTTTGAAAAAGAGTCTTTACCATTCCTGGGTTACATTATATCCAAACAAGGATTTCAAATGGACCCCGTGAAGCTGAAATGCATCAAAGAATGGCCTCAGCCTAATGGACTACGTGCGCTTCAGCGTTTTTTAGGATTCGCAAATTATTATCACAGTTTTATTCGGAACTTTTCTAAACTGGCCGCACCTCTGACTGCCCTGACTCGAAAAGGAGCTAACGTCAAGATCTGGTCTGGGGAGGCCAAGGAAGCATTTCAAGCCCTTAAAGACTCCTTCCTTCAACAGCCCTGTCTTCGGCATCCCGATCCCAAGCGTCCATTTTTCATAGAGGTTGACGCATCAGCTGAAGGCGTGGGTGCTGTTCTTAGTCAGTATACCTCATCTGGAACAGCACATCCTTGTTCATACTTCTCTAAGAAATTTTCCGCAGCAGAACGTAATTATTCGATTGGAGACAAGGAGCTGCTTGCAATTAAGATGGCGCTGGAGGAGTGGAGACAATGGTTGGAGGGAGCCCAATATCGTATCACCATCTTTACTGACCACAAAAATGTAACGTATCTACAACAAGCTCAACGGTTAAACCCACGTCAAGCTCGCTGGGCTCTCTTTTTCACTCGTTTCGATATTGAAATACGATATCGCCCTGCCGACAAGAACATCAAGGCTGATGCCTTATCCCATTCATTCTCCACAGAAGATATTGAAGAATCTGAACAATACATTATTGATCCGGCCCGTATCATCGTGGCTGCTACCGTTACAGTACCACCTGGAAAAACGGTGGTACCTAAGCGGCTGCGCAATAAAGTTTTGGCTGGGGGTCACAATTCCAAATTAGCAGGACACCCCGGACGACTGCGAACACAGGCGCTGTTACAACAGTATTATTGGTGGCCAGAGATGCATAAAGATATACGAGCTTATGTGGATTCCTGTCCAGCCTGCGCTCAGCATAAAGTCCTTACCGGGAAACCTTGGGGCCTATTACAACCGTTGCCCATTCCCACCAGACCCTGGACACATATCTCCACGGATTTTGTAGTAGAGCTTCCTCCTTCTGATGGTAATACGGTGATATGGGTAGTGGTGGATCGCTTTTCTAAAATGGCCTATTTTATTCCACTCCCCTCCCTCCCATCGGCCCCACGACTAGCTCAATTATTCATGCTACATATCTTCCGTCTCATGGCCTACCTCATCACATCACTTCAGACCGGGGTCCGCAGTTCACTGCTCGCTATTGGCTCAACCTCTGCAAAAAATACCAGATTTCCTTGGATTTCACTACGGCTTTTCATCCCCAGGCTAATGGCCAGGCTGAGCGCACTAATCAGACACTAAAACAGTTCCTACGTTTATATGTTAACTCTCGCCAAGACAATTGGGCATCTCTTCTCTCCTGGGCGGAATTTTCGCATAATTCGCATACTGGGACCTCTACGGGAGCATCTCCCTTTCAGATTGTCTTC
Organism: Rhinatrema bivittatum; assembly: GCF_901001135.1. NCBI lineage: Eukaryota > Metazoa > Chordata > Amphibia > Gymnophiona > Rhinatrematidae > Rhinatrema > Rhinatrema bivittatum. Next base: position 24,621,217 of record NC_042616.1, read on the forward strand.
GGTTGTCAACCCCATCCACCCTTGCCTGTACCCTTACCTGTGTCTTCTCTGGCTGCTCAGTTGACTGCTACCCAACTGAAACAACTTTGGGCTCATACTCAAAGAATGCTACAGAAAGCAGCCCGCTCCGCAAAGAAATTCACTGATCCACATCGACGCCAGGCTCCGCAGTTCCATCCCGGGGAGAGGGTGTGGCTCAGCACCCGGCACATTCGTCTGAGAGTTCCTTCCATGAGATTGGCTCCCCGATATATTGGCCCGTTTCCGGTTTTGAGACAACTAGGTCCAGTAACCTATCAACTTCGGTTACCGGCTTCTTTACGCATTCACAATTCTTTCCATGTGTCTCTTCTAAAGCCATTGATCCTCAGATGGCCTAGTCGGAGACCGCCAGAACCAGCGCACCTTCAGGTGGTGGATGAGACGGTTTATCAAGTACAAGAGGTGTTGGATGTCCGGAAATGGGGCACCATTTGGGAGTATCTCCTGGCCTGGGAGGGATTTGGTCCGGAGGAGAACTCATGGGAACCGGCAAAGAATATATTGGACAAATCATTGCTCAAAGACTTTCATTCCAAACACCCTGGGAAACCCAAGCCTTCTAGGGGGAGGCCTAAAGGAGGGGGTACTGTTAGAGGCGTCGGCCACGGCAGACCGTGACCGGGTGTCATGGCCGCCGGCCGCGGTCAGCCGCGACGTAGAAAGGACAAGGGGCAGCACGGGTAACTCACCCGGTTCGCCGGGGTTGACTACGGGGATCTGCGGGGCAGGCAGCCCTGCGTGTTCTCTCCTTCACCGCCGCCATCGCTGAGCCGGCAGCAAGGCTCCGCGGCTAGCTGACTCCTCCCCCTGCTCCTCTTAGGGCCGTGCGTGCGGCTGTAAGAAATTCTTAAAGGGGCCATGACAGGAAGTGTCATGGCTCCCCCTGTAGCTCCTCCTTCCGCTTCCTGTACTTAAAGCAAGGGCTGAGCATTCAGTCCTTGCCTTAGTATTGAGGTTCCTGCCTTGAGTGGTTCCTGGCTCCTGGTTTTGCTTCTTCGTCCTTCCTTCTTCCCTGCTCCGTGGATTGATTCTTTGTTGCTGACTTCTGGACTGGTGGACGTGTCCTCTCTGGCTTGATCCTGGTACGGTTCTGGACTCCTCTCTGGCTTGACCCTGGTACGGCTTTGGACCCTTCTCCCGCCTCGATCCTGGTACGGCTTTGGACCCTTCTCCTGCTTCGACCCTGGACTGGATTCGGATCCTGCTGAGGTATTGATTTCTGGACTGGATTTTGAACTCTTCTGGAAACCCATTCTTAGACTGTCACGACCTGCTGGAGGCGCCAGCTGTCTGGAACCCACGACCTGCAGGAGACGCCTGCATCCAGACATCTTACAGTCTTCTGAAGAGTCGCTTAAGTCCCAGCAGCCGGACCCCTACGGGCTCCTCCTGGGGGGGTCGCGTGCTTCCAGTCTTCTAGCAAATCTACGGTCCAACAGGCCTCGCCCTTCGACGGTAGCTACTACCTCGAAACAAGGGTCCACAATCATAACAGGTGGGATTGAGCGGGTGGAAGAAGCAGAGGAAAAAGGCTCCCCGATTAGGCCTCGGGGACTGTGTCGAGAGTGGGGTGTGACCAATTTATCCTCGTGCCTTAGTCCATGTCCTTTGAAAAGCGTCAGAGTGAGCTTGAGTTTCTGGGAAGGCTTGCATGAAGAGCCACGTCTTTAGATTTATCTTGAAGGTTTGGTGACTAGATTCTTGCCGTAGATCTGGTGGAAGAGTATTCCATAGAGTAGGCCCTGCTGTTGAAAATGCTTGTTTTCTTAGCGAGGATTTGGCAAGGGGGGCATACAGGGAGCCTTTGTACGCTCTCCTGACTGGTCTGTCTGGATGGAATTGATTACTGAGCTTGAGAGGGGCGATGTTGTAGAATTCCTTGTGGATCATCATGAGAACTTTGAAGGAAATCCTAAATTTGATGGGTAGCCAGTGAAGTGACTGAAGTATGGGAGTGATATGGTCTCTTTTATTTGAGTTGGTGAGTATCCTGGCGGCGGCATTCTGGACCATCTGCAGGGGTTTGATAGTTATTGCAGGGAGACCTAGCAAGAGGGAATTGCAGTAGTCTAATTTAGAAAGGATGATAGATTGAAGCACCAGACGGAAGTCTCGAAAATGCAGGAGAGGTTTTAGTTTTTTGAGTACTTATAATTTAAAGAAGCATTCTTTGGTGGTGTTATGGACAAAAGATTTAAAGTTGAATTGGTTGTCGAGCCAAACCCCTAAATCTCTGACAGAAGGGGAGAGGTTGATAGCTGTTTTAGCGAACTGAGAAGCGCTTGAGGAGTTGAGGAGAACTTGGTTTTCATCCGGTGAAATGATGAGGAACTCGGTCTTATTTGTATTGAGGATCAGGTTGAGGCTAGCGAGAAGATTATTGATCGATTGCAGACAACTATTCCAGTAAGACCAGGTTTTTTGCAGGGAATCTGTGATTGGGAGAAGAATTTGGACATCATCAGCGTATAGGTAATACGTTAATTTTAGATTGGAAAGTAGTTGGCAAAGTGGGAGCATGTAAATATTAAAGAGGGTAGGAGAGAGAGATGATCCTTGTGGGACTCCCAGGTTTGATTTGATGGGGTGTGATTCCTTGTTGTTGATCCTAACCTTGTAAAATCTATTGTCTAGGAACGATTTAAACCAGCTGAATGCCACTCCTTGAATACCAATGTCTGATAGCCGCTCTAGAAGAATGGAATGATTCACGGTGTCAAACGCCGCGGATAGGTCGAGTAGTGCAAGGAGGTAAGACTGTTTTTTTTCCAAGTTTAGGAGGATGGAGTCCTCCTAAACTTGGATAGCGAGGTTAGAAGGGCTTCAGTACTTTGAGTTTTTCGGAATCCAAATTGGTATGGGGAAAGAATATTGTTCTCCTCCAGGTATTCTGAAAGTTGTTTGTTTACTATTCGTTCCATAATTTTGGAGATCAGAGGTAGATTAGCTATGGGGCGGAAATTTGCAGGGTCAGTGGTTATATTCTGTTAAGTTCTCAAACCCTCCCATATCCCCAATGGGAGCTATCTGCATCTGGCTTTGTCTTTGTCTGAGGTATACAGTCTTTTTCAATGCCGGTATTTGATCTTCCGGAATCTTCCGGATCTCTTTTAAATACCTTCTAAATGTTAAAGTAGGTATTTCACCAGTCACCTGGGGGAAATTCATTACTCTGATATTTAATTGTCTCAAATAGTTGTCCACCGACTCCAGCCTACGCATTGAAATTGCCTGTTCTTTCCTACATTCAGCATTCAGTCCAGACAGTTGTTTTAAATCATTTTCAACCTGAGTCATGGCACGAGTTTGCTCTTCCTCTTTTAATTTGATATTATTCTCCAACACTTCAAATTTCTGGGAGTTTTCTTCTGTTACCTGGGTATGTTCATTAAATACCTTAGTCATCTTCATAATCAAGTCCCAGAGCGATTCCATGGTTATCACTGCCGGTCTGACTATCTCCAGGGAGCTCTTCAAACCTCGTATTACCTCATTCTCTCCGGCTTCCGCTGATGTTCTCTGCGGTATACTCTGGGGACTCTCCCCACTCCACACCAGTGTCTCCGGAGATCTGGAGGTAGTCGAGGGCCTCTCCCGATCCACAGCAGCATCGTTCTGACCACCCGCCAGGGTCGCTCTCGGGACCTCATTTACCGGCGACTCTGCCGTCCCGGCGCTGCCTGGAGGAACTGCTTTCGGCTGTTCTCGTGGCTCTGGCGGGGTCAAAGATATCTCCCCAGACGACGAAGGGACTCCTCCCGACTCGCCAGCGGGGCTCGAGACTCCAGAATTGGATGTGGGTGTCGCATACTGAGGTATTACCCGCTGACCCGAGGGAAGTGAGGTCTCGGGTGGATATACCCTCACTTTCCCTTTTCTTCTGTGAGGCATAATATTGCAATAAGGTAACAATTTCCAAAGAAAACTTGAGAATCATCAGGAGTGTCAGCGTATGCGACCATTCAGGGAGCCATCTTGAGTCTCCCCCCTCCCCTCCTTTTCTGCTATTTTGAGCTGATTGATTTTGTTTTCTTCTTCCAATTCTTGTACTTCTTCATGGTGAAGAGTCAATTTCATTGGCTACTTCTTGCCACCCCCCCTTCTAGTTTAAATGCCCGATGGTGGATCACGTGATGCACTAGCTGAGCAGAAGTGCCTCAGCTCAGCTCCGGGCCTGTCTCAGCGATAACGCGACCCCAAACCGCGTCAACACCACCAAATCAGACAGCTGAGGAGTCAGGGAAAGGGGCTCGATCCAGCGATTCGTTTTATGCAAAACCGTGGGTCGAATGGCATCGATGAAGGCAAAAAAGAGAAAGAAAAGGCCAGGGTGGCTGACGAGAAAATGGCTGCCGCATCGACGGGTGAGTCCCCCTCCCCCCCCCCCCCGCTTCCTCTTACCATAGATGACATAAAGCTAGCGATTCGGGAGGCCTTGGACGAGCGTTGGGCTGGACTGACCGATCAGTTGGGGGAGGTGAGGGACACCCTGGCAGCTCTGCCGCCGCGGCTGGAAGCAGCCGAGACTCGTATCTCAGCTCTGGAAGAGGCAGGCACTGACCGCCATGGCCAAGATGGCGGAGCAGGCGTCCACACTTCAGCCCTTGGCAGACAAGGTGGAGGATCTGGAAAACAGAGCGCGCGGGGATAATCTGCGCTTTCTAGGATTCCCTGAGAGCCTGGAGGAGGGCTCCCTGCGCACTGTGCTCGAGACCTGGCTCCCAGAGGCGCTGGCCCTGCCACACCTTAAGGGGAAGCTGGTGGTGGAGCGCGCTCACCGGCTGGGAACAAAGCAGTAGGCGCTGGAGAGGCCAAGACTGGTGATTGCAAACATTTTAAATTCAGCGCATAAGGCGGAGCTGTGGAGAGCATCGCGGCAGAAAGCAGATTTGAAATATCAGGCTCACACTATCCGGGTGTTCCAGGATTTCTCGGCAGCAGTGTCAGCGAGCAGATGTCACTTTTCACAGATATGCTCCACGCTTCACACCAAAGGCATAAAGTTTGCCTTGTTATTTCCAGCGCGTTTACGGGTTTGGCATGACTCGCGGGTGCATTACTTTGATACGGTGGAGAAGGCCAAGGCCTTTGTGGATACCCTGGATACCTGATGATTGTTTGTATCTCAGGGGAAGATAGCGATGGCTCCTGCAAGAGTTTGTTTTTTCTTCAGAAGAAGCAGATGAGAGTCCAGCGTCTATGACAAGTACAATCCCATTGCAGGTTTTGCTGCGTGTGGACGAGGTTCTGCAGTTCAAAGGCTGGTTGCCTGGTTCCGTTGTTCATTTGGTTTTTTTTTCTGTCCACACATTATTGGGATACCGGACACCTCAGCTTTACAGATGGACTTGAAAGCCTCTGAGTGCTAGTTTTTATTATACCATCTATTTCCTTTCATATCTGAGGAGCTATGAACTATGCACTTCCGCTGCAATAGGCCTTAGAGTCTGGCCGATTACGCCCCTCCAGCTCGGACATAAGAATTAGATGGTCGCACGGAGAGGACTGGCTATGCTCCTGCTAGACGATGAAGGGCGTCTTTTCTGCCGCAGGACTGCATCTCTCAGAACTCGTACTCATATGTTCTCAATTTGGTCTGGACTTAATGGAGTGGGGAAGTCACCTGTTGCAGTTGCTTTTCAGGGGATGGGGCTTAGACCAGAGAGGGACGGCGAGGAGGGGGGAGAGTGCAATGTGTGGACCCTGTATATAAGGCTGGGGCGGTGCCCGGAAGCATCAGTAAGCGTGATCCTTACCTCCGCTTAGGGGGTCCGGGGGGTGATGATAATGAGGGGGACTGGAGGGAAACCCTATTGGGTGGGCCACGGGGGGCAGGGGAAGGGTGGGGGAGGGAGGGCGGGGAGGGGGGTTGGGGGTTGGGCAGGGGGAAAGAGGGGGGGGGAAGGGGGAGAGAGGGGGGAAGTTGTAGAAGCGAGGATGAATGATTGTCTGGCTGGTTGGTACTACCGGTATGAAATGAGTGTTTCCTTTGAAATGGGGGTGTATGGATGTTGGAAGGTGGGGGCCTTGGCTGGGAGGGTCCCTAGCCCTTTGAGGTGGGATACGAGGCATTCCTGTGGATGTTGGTCTTTCTGGTATGCTTAATCTTACACGGGTGATATCATGGAATGTCTGTGGATTACGCTCCCCGGTTAAGCGTTCTAAAGTTCTCACTTTACTGAAACGTAAGCAGGTGTCGGTGGCATTTCTACCGGAGACACATCTTGCGGTATCGGAACTTAGGTACTTGAAGCGGGACTGGGTAGGAGAGATTAGAGGGGCAGGGGGGTCCTCTAGATCAGCAGGGGTTGCTTTTTTTTGAAATATGTTTATTAAATTTTTTAATGAATACAACTTCCACACAGTTAAACACAAGAAATAAATCCCCGTTCAACCGAAACAATCCCCACCCGTGTTCAGCTCTTTCCCCCCCCTCCCCCTCCCCCTCCCCTGTTGGTGTCCTGGTGGATTGTCTATTTGTCTCCTGTCCTGGAAAAGTAAAAGATAGTCCGCCTTGGCATGTGGGTTCATTTGGATACCATCCGAAGAGTGCTGAGGTTGTGAGCGGTCAAGTTCACAGTGAAATGTCCTCCTCCTGGTCCGTGCTCTGGTCCGTGTGCCATGGATCTATGGCAACCCCTGTGATGGGAGCTAAATAATTTGTAAATGCAACCCAAATTCGCGAGGTAAGTACAGCTTTCCTTGGCATCCTATGAGAGAGAATGGTATGTTCCATAGAGCAAAGCCGTAGCATTTGTCTGAACCAGTGTTCGTAGCTAGGTCCAGTTGCATTCAGCCAATTTTTCAGGAGAATTTGCTTCCCCACTGCACCTGCTTTCAAAATGAATAAACTTTTGGGAGTGGTGAGTGACACGGGGAGCAGCGCTGGGATCCCAAATAACCAGAGGTTGGGATCCGGCGGCAGGGTCGTTTTCAGAAATAGGGAACAAGCGAGGGTTATTCTATTCCAGAAGGAAGAACTTAAGTCACAATCCCAAAAACAATGATAGTACCCGCTGTCAATTTGGAGGCACTTTGGACAGGCCCGGGATTGTGTGATCTTCATTTTGTAAGCACGTGCAGGGGTTATGTAAGATTGCCAAAGAAATTTGTATTGTGTTTCTCGCAACAACACATTTTCAGCTACTAGGTTAATATTCGCAAAGCAAGACACAAATTCAGCATATGACAAAGAGAAAAGAGGCCAAGTCTGCCATTGAAGGTACAAGGAATATAAAGGTTGTCGGTTGGCAAGCTCTCCTACTGCCTTATAATAGCTGGAAATGGTGGGCTTACCCCCCTTCCTCTTCAACAATATCTCTCTAACTCGCCTGGTATTTGGGGTCTCCTCAATCAGGGGCTTGGAAGTGTTGATGAAATGGGCCAACTGTAAGTAGGCATAAAGATCCGCCTCTGCTAGATTGTATTGTGCCTGAAGGGTTGGAAAAGGTAAGATACCTCCTCCTTCCTTGTTCAACACATCTGAGATGTATATAATACCTAGCTCTTTCCATCTTTGGAATGCGCCGCCTCTGTTCCCCGGTGGGAACAGTGCATTTCCCACGATTGTAAGCAACGGTATGGGCGTGCTCGGGGCAGCACACAGCTTACAGAGAAGGAGCCATGCTCGCCTGTTTGTGGTCACTAGCTCCAGAGTCCGCACTGATGCCGGGATTCGGTGCGTGGGGAGTTGTATCAATGGGTTTAGGGAAGTCACGTCTAGCCACTCCAAGAGACAAGAGTAGGGGGTCAGTGACGACGTAGCTAGGATCCAGTCATTAATATGCCTAAGGCAGCAGGCTAGATTATAGAATTCTAGGTTCGGGCAGCCCAGCCCCCCTGCGTCTCCAGGGCCCATCAAGATCTGCAAGGGTATACGAGCTCGCCTGCCTTGCCAGAAAAAGGCCCGCAGTGCTCTCTGCAATATTCTATGATCTGACTTAGTGATCCAGAGCGGTGCAGTCTGCAACAGATAGAGCCATTTGGGTATTAACACCATTTTATACAACTGTATACGGCCCCCTAGAGACAAGGGAAGCCGCGTCCACCTCTGTAGCGCAGCCAAAGTAGACTTCATTAACGGTTTGATATTGGCCCTGTATAAGCTTCCGCCCCGTCCCGGGATGCGAATCCCTAAATATGTGAGGGTGCCCTCCGCCCAGCGCAAAGGAAAAATCCCCCGCCAGGTAGCGCGGACTACTCCCGTGACGTCTAATGCTTCAGACTTTGCACAGTTTACTTTCAGACCTGCAAAAAGTCCAAACTGGTGCAGGATCTGTAATACTGCCGGCAAGGAAGTTCCGGGTCTGGTAATAAAAACCAGTAAGTCATCAGCGAAGGCCGCCGTTTTAAAAATATGTAAAGGCCCTCCCACCCCCACCACCAAGGGGCTGTTCGTGAGTTTCCGGAGCAGGGGGTCAAGGGACAGAATGTACAGTAGTGGGGACAACGGGCATCCTTGTCGGACCCCTCTCCGGACCTGCACCGCGCCAGACAAACACCCATTAACTAGAATGCGAGAAAGGGGTTGGAAATATAATAGGGAAAGAAAACGCAGAAAGTCCCCTTGTATGCCAAAACGCTGGATGACCGAGAACAAATACCTCCATTCGACGCGGTCGAAAGCTTTCTCCGAGTCCATGCTTATGACAAGGGCCGGGATGTCGTGGCGCTGACAGAGGGTCATAGCCGTTAACAATTTTACAATATTGGCATTGGGCTTGCGCCCTTTGACAAAGCCAGCTTGACTCGGAGAAATCAGACGGGGTAAAAAAATGTTCAATCGTTCAGCTAAGACCTTAGCTAAGATTTTATAATCACAATTAAGAAGTGATATAGGCCGGTATGAGGCCGGGTTGGTAGAGTCCTTCCCCTGCTTGGGCAGAACAATCACATGGGCTTCATTAAACGGGGCTGGAAAACTGCTATTAGCTAGGCCTGCTTCATAATAATTAGTGAGTGGGGCAATAACGAAAGGTGAAAGGATTTTGTAAAACTCATATGAGAGGCCATCCGGCCCAGGCGACTTTCCTGTTTGGGCAGCTCGAATGGTTTGCTCAATTTCATATTCTTGTAGGGGTCGATTCAAAAATTCGCGTTGGGAGGTACTGAGGGTCAGTAAGGAGAGATTTCTAAAAAACCCCCACTCTCCTCAGATTTGTCTCCCGTGACCTCCGAGGAATAAAGAATGCTATAAAATTGCCGAAAAACGTCACTGATTTCCGCCTCATTGGCTGTAGTGGCGCCCGTAGAAGATTTTAAGCTAGCTACAAAGGATTTCGGGCGTTGCGCCCTGTTAAGGCTCGCCAACAATCTTCCCGGCTTATTCCCAAATTTAAACAATGCCTGCTGGCCCCGGTGCACATACGCCCGAGCCCTCTGATCTAAAAGGGTGTTAAGACGCCCCAGCACACTGTAATAATCCTCTCGGGTTCTGGCAGTGCTGTTGAGTAACATTGCCTGCTTCTTGTCGCGCACTAGAGTTTCCAATTGCAAAATTGAATGGTTAAGCTGCCTGTTTCGATTGTGGACATATGAGATCATTTCGCCCCTAAGGACTACTTTGGCCGCCTCCCAGAAAAGATGCGGCGTGTCGATATGCTGCCGGTTATTTAAAGCATATTCTTTCCATTTCTCCTTAAGAAATTGCTGAAACTTGGTATCATCTTTTAGGAAGGCTGGAAACCTCCATATACGTGTGCGATGGGCGGAGGATGGGGCCTGCATTTGTACGGATATTGGGGTATGATCAGAGATTGATGGCGCTTCTATGTCCGCCTTCTTTACTGCAAAGAAGGCCTGCTGTGAGACTAAAATATAGTCTATTCGGGAATGCGTGTGGTGAGCTCGTGAGGTGTGGGTATAATCTCGCTCGGTGGGGTGGAGCATCCGCCATACATCAAGTAGGTCTAAATGGTGACAGAGATATGCTACCCCCCTTTTTCCCTGCCCTCTTGGCTGTAATTGCGACGGTTGTTTGTCAATGGAGGGGTCATGCACTATGTTAAAGTCTCCCGCGACATACAATGTACCTTGTGCATGGAGATGGAGATTGTTACACAAATCCGTAAAAAAACTGTGTGAATATGCATTTGAGAGGGGTTGCTATTTTAATACATAAAAACTTCCCTTTGCAGATATTGCAGGAAATCGCAGACACTCAAGGGCGATATATTATTCTCATTGCTGAATTGTATGGGCAAACTGTAGTGCTTTGTAATGTATATGCCCCTAATACCTATAACCCCCATTTTGATGTTTATACTCATATTTGCTACTACATTTGACTGACATACTTGTAGTGGGCGGAGATTTCAATACAGTTAAAGATGGAGAGTTGGATGCTCGCCCCGCAAGACAGAGGGAACATGGAATGGGGAGGGGTCCTGTAATGTTGGAAGATACACTGCATTTACTAGACGTGTGGAGAACTTTGCATCCGCTGGAATGCGACTTTACTCATGTCTCGCGGGCGCACAACTCGCAATCCAGATTGGATTTTTTCCTAATCAGTGGTCACGCCTTTGGGCAGGTGCAGGATGCAGAAATCGATAATATTGTGATTTCAGACCATGCACCCATATGGGTGGATTTTCAGTTTAGAGGCAGGCAACCGGAAACAAGACTGTGGCGTTACCCTTATTTTTTGGCCTATGACAGCCATTTTCAGGAGCATGTCAGGGCAAAGTGGGCGGATTATCTGGCCTGTAACCAATCTCACAATTCGCAACCGATCTTGCTTTGGTCGGTGGCGAAGGCAGTTCTGCGAGGGGAGATTATTTCGTATATGGCCCATAGAAGTAAAATGCCCGCATCCTCACCAACACACACAGAAACGACCACATAACTCCGGTACTCAAACATCTTCACTGGCTGCCTGTATCAGCTCGTATCACCTACAAAACGCTCACCCTTATACACAAATCCCTACACAACCAAAACTTACATTGGTTCAAAGAAGACTTCACCTTTCATAATAGCAACAGACCCACCAGAAAACAATATCTCGCCACTCTTCACATCCCATCTCCCAAACTCACTAAACTGCGCTCCACCAAGGAAAGGGCCTTATCCCTTGCTGGTCCCTCCCTCTGGAACAAGCTACCCACCTCACTCCGCCAAGAAACTTGCCCCAAAATTTTTAAACAGAACCTGAAGACCTGGCTCTTCACCCACTCCTACACCTAACCCCCTTCCTCCCCTTTCCACCCCCCCTCTTTTTGTAAATTTGTACAATTAACTATACTAGCTACACATGATGTAAGCGCCACTGCCATTTTCGTAAATATGTACAATTGTCTAGTTTATTTAGTTTGCCTTCCCCCCCATCCTCCTCAGTTCCTTAGTTATCTGCCTCCTCCCTCCCTCGCCTCCCTTGTTCTACTGGTTACTTGTTACATGTAAAGCCTGTTGCTTGTTGCGTTCTCTGTAAACCGACGAGATGTTCCCAACGTACGTCGGTATATAAATGCCTTTAAATAAATAAATAAATAAATAAATAAATCTTGCAGTTAACCAGGCAGTTGACTACTGCTCGAGCCGCCTTTAATAGGGCAGGGACACCCCGTAATCGGGACCATTACCGCTCGGTCCAGGGGGCATTAAATTCTCTTCTTCATCAGCGTGCTAAAAAAAGGGATTCTCTACTATAAGTTCCAATTGTTTCAATATTCCAACAAAACAGGCCGCATGATGGCTAACCTTCTCCGGTCGACTCGGGGTCGCAGGCACATCCCTGCATTGCGTATGCCCACGGGTAGGACTGTGAAGGACACTCCCTCTATCCTACGAATCTTTCGTAATTATTATGCTGATTTATACACATCTACGGGGGGTAGTGAGGAGGTTTGGGATAATTTTTGCTCCAAGGTGTCTCTCCCATGCTTGACAGAGGAGCAGCGGCAGAGTTTAAATGGCCCCATAACAGAGGAGGAGGTGAGGTTGGTTATTGGCCGCCTACGTCCCCTGAAGGCTCCAGGCCCAGATGGTTACACAGCGGAATTTTTTAAACTTTTAAAGGAGCAAATAGCGGGTCCATTGGCAGAGGGATTTATGGATCTCATCCGCCAGGGATCTTTCCCTGCTTATGAGAATCGGGCTCACATCACGCTTATTCCTAAAGAGGGGAAGGATCCCCTTCTTCCTGAGTCCTATAGGCCCATCTCCTTACTGAATGTAGATGTCAAAATATTAGCAACAATTTTGGCAGATAGATTGGCTGTCCTCCTCCCCTTCTTAGTTGGAGACCATCAGGTCGGGTTTGTCAGACAGCGCTATGCACTGGCAAACATTAGGCGGGTGTTGGTTGCTATGACCATGTGTCGCCAAATGGATATTTCTTATCTCACTATTAGCTTCGACGCTGAGAAAGCGTTTGATAGAGTGGAATGGAAATATCTCTTTACTGTACTGGAGAGGTTGGGGTTTTTACCTTCAAGCATTACATCTCTTATACACGCGGCCTGAGGCACGCAGTCAGAACCGCTGGAGATAGCTAGGGGGACCCGGCAGGGCTGCCCTTTATCGCCCCTCTTGTTTATCCTTCAGCTCGAGCCTCTTCTCTTTGCCATTCAAAGCACTCGAGAGATAAGGGGGGTCCGTATGGGTAGTCACATCTTTAAAACTGTGGCTTTCGCGGATGACTTGCTGGTTCTCCTCACGGATCCCCAGAAATCCCTTCCTGTCTTAATGAAGACGATTTGGGACTTCGGAATTTTCTCGGGCTTTAGTTTAAATGCCACCAAGTAGCGATGGGAAGATAAGAAATGAAATGGGAGGAGGAGTGCGCGAAACATTCTATAACTGTATCATAGGAGAGGACCTAGAGAGAGGGTTGGAGGGGAGTAAGATGCAGGAGGGGGGTGGGGGGAAGGGATAAGGAGTACACTTGTCTGTATGAGAGGAAGGGAAGTAGGTGGAGCAGGGTGGTTATCAGGTATAGCCATGTGTGAACAGCCATGTCTTAAGCTTCTGTCTGAATTTCTTTGGACAAATCTCGAGGCGTAAGTTGATAGGCATTGAGTTCCATAGGTTGGGGCTGGCTAAGGAAAGGGAGCCTTGTTTGGTGGATGGGAGAGGGGAGTTAAAAAAAAATTAACCTAAGCATTAAAAATATGCACTGGAAATCAATGCACAGTTTTTTAACGCTCAGATTATTGCTGCAGCCCCTTTACTTTTAGCTCCTTTTATCTTTGCCGCAGCACGCCCACTAACGGTCGCAGAGTGATGACACAAAGGAAGCAGCAGCCCTGCCAGCAGTCGCAGAGTGATGACGCACGGGAAGCAGCAGCCCTGCCAGTGTCGTAGAGTGATGACACACGGGAAGCAACACCCCTGCCAGCGTCGCAGAGTGATGACGCACAGGATGCAGCATCCCAGCCAGCAGTCGCACAGTGATGACACATGAGCAGCAGTATCCAATCAGAGGTGGCAGGAGGAGCAGCTCAATCGAAGGGGTCGGTGGCTGCAGAAGAGAAAGTTGCACGAGGTGAGGCGGAGGGAAAGCTCTTGCACGCCCTCTCCCCCGTGCTCGTAAGCGAGTAATTTACTTTTCTTAACCAGGAATAAGCGATTGCAGTGAAGCTCAGCCCCGGAGGGTAAGCGGTGCCTTTCCAGCCTGTTCTCTTCCCGGTGTCCCTGTGACATTTTCTAGCAGAAGCAGCAGCGCTGAGTGTGAGGAGCTCCAGGCAGGGGGCTCTGCACAGGGAGCAGGGGAGGGAAAGCAAAGCGGGCTCAGGTCTTTAAATCCCTGAATGCAAACATCCTTATGAGCTGCTCTGACTGTTGCCCTTAGTATTCCCAATAATTTGGCTTTCAAAAACGTGAACATTAAAAAGTTAGGACTTTAGGGGTCAAAACTCCTCACCAGGCCATGTGGCTTGAATAGGAGCTGAGTGGGGGGGGGGGGGGGGGGGCTAAGCACAACCCCGTAAAGAGAGAAGAGGGGAGTTAGCCCACGAGAGGCTCCTGTCAAAGCTCACAATTTTACTTGCATACAGAAACCTGAGATTTGTCCTCTATGCAACCTTCTATGTCTATAACTTCTGCTACAACTCTTGACTCTTCTTCTGTAGCTTATTTTTTATTTATATTCTGCTTTTTGGAACTTCAAAGCGGATTACATTCAGGTACTGTAGGTATTTCCCTATCTCTGGAGGACTTACATAAAGTGACTTGCCTAAGGCCACAAGGAGTGGCAGCAATATTTAAACGCTGGTTTCCCTGGTTCATGGCTCTCCGCTCTAACCACTAGGCTACTCCTACTACACGGAGTAGGGATTAGAAATAGCACATTCAGGCTGACAGCACTGCTAGATCCCCACACTGGTTATGTACTTTTCCTTCAGGAACTTGTATAATCCTATTTTGGTCCCCTCTATGGTAGTTGCCTTAACCATGTTCTCTGACAACAGTTTCCATGGTTTCTGTGCTGAGTGAAAAGCCTGCGAGGGAGTCAGTTGGACCTTTAGATGATCAAGGCCTAAAAGGAGCACTTAGGGATGACAAAGCCATAGCAGAGAGACTAAATTAATTCTTTGCTTCGGTATTCACTGAGGAAGATGTAAGAGATTATACCTATACACGAAAAGAGCAAGAACCTCAATAATAACAAAACCACTAGACTACTCCTACTACACGGAGTAGGGATTAGAAAAAAGCACATTCAGGCTGACAGCACTGCTAGATCCCCACACTGGTTATGGACTTTTCCTTCCAGAACTTGTATAATCCTGTTTTGGATCCCTCTATGAAAGTTGCCTTAACCATGTTCTCTGACAACAGTTTCCATGGTTTCTGTGCTGAGTGAAAAGCCTGCGAGGGAGTCAGTTGGACCTTTAGATGATCAAGGCCTAAAAGGAGCACTTAGCATAGCAGAGAAACTAAATGAATTCTTTGCTTCGGTATTCACTGAGGAAGATGTAAGAGATTATACCTATACACGAAAAGAGCAAGAACCTCAATAATAACAAAACAGAAATGACAGGTTCAAAATAGAATACTTTCTATCTTCTATATAAATAAAAATGTAAATGTTCATTTATTCAAAATCTTAAATCTCCGAAAGATCTTCACCTATTGCTTTGAAATTTTGACACAACATTGCACTCCAATATGCGTGTGTTTTTATATACCTATATTATATAGATGTCACACCTGCGACAGGTAAAAACATGTTTTTTGAGAAAAACAGCGCGATCTGTTGGACGTAAAAGCAACACAAGTTATCTATCTAGATAAATGAAGCTTGACCGATGTGCCGCAAAGGCGTAGTAGGGAGCGCACGTCGGTCAGATCGGAGCCAAGATGGCGCTGGGAGGAGCAGCAGCAGCGGAGCAGCGGCGACATTGGGCGTAGCAGCGGTGGTATGGGAGTGTCAGGCGGCAGTGAAGAGCACAAGAGGGAGAGGGAAGGGGGTGTGGATGACCTGGGAGGGGATGAGAGTGAGGGAATGGGATTGAGAGATGGTGGGGAGTGACTGAGGGGAGGGAGAATGAGGGGGAAGGTGATACTGAGGGAAGGGGAGTGGGAGGGAGAATGAGGGGGGAGGTTAGAGTGAGGGGAGGGAGTGGGAAGGAGAATGAGGGGGGGAGGTGAGTGTGAGGGGAGGGAGGGAGGGAAGGAAGGGGTGATGAGTGACTGAGGTAAATGAGCAAGGGGAAGAGGGAGGGAGGGAAAAGAACCAGATTGAGCCACTGCAACGCGTGGCCGGGTACAGCTAGTTTATAATAAAGATAGGAAAAGAGTATTACTGTTAATTCCTGGTAAAACACAGCATCACATCATTACCAAGCACTAAAGTACAATCTATCGTCTCTTGCCAAACAATGGGCTGCAAACTGTGTCAGATATGTACTGTACTCAAAAATTTCATTCATCAGCTTGTCTTACTCCTAAAAGCATACTATGCAATCCTAATGTATTTACTAATAATTTAAAAAATAAATAGAAACTTTAATTAGCCACTCATCAATAATTATACTTGAAAAAAGAAATCATAACCAAAGCAAAAAGGACTTAGCTGAAGCAACACAAGCTTGTAAAATGCTGTGGTAAATGCAGGGAACTGAATCACCGACAAAAGGCCCAGGTTTCAGTGTAACAACGCCTGCATCAGGGAGCTGGTTTATATTCCCACCACTGCCCTGAAGGGCATTTAAAGATGGCCTCCGGCCGCCATTTGCAGCCCATTCTGTGGCAAGACATGGTAGATTCTACTTTAGCGCTTGATAATGATTTAATGCTGTGTTTGACAAGGTATTAACAGTAATGCTCTCATTTTATCTTTATTATAAAAGATGGAAAGTACTGTATTTTGAACCTGTCATTTGTGTTTTGTTATTTTTAGAAATGCTATTCAAAGGTGATGATTCAGAGGAACTGAAACAAGTCTCAGTGAACCTGGTAAATGTATTAGGGGAAATTGACAAACTGAAGAGTAGCAAATCACCTGGACCAGATGGTATACATCCCAGAGTGCTGAAAGAACTGAGAAATTAAATTGCAGACCTGCTATTGGACATTTGTAAACTATCAGAAACATCAGCTATGGTACCTGAAGACTGGAGGGTTGCCAGTGTAATGCCAGTTTTATAAAAGGGATCAAAGGGTGATCCAGGATACTACAGACCAGTGAGTCTGACGTCTGTGCTTGGCAAAATGGTAGAAACTATGATAAAGAACAAAATTGCTGAACATACAGATAATCATAGTTTAATGGAACAAAGCCGACATGGATTAGGCAAAGGAATTCTTGCCGCATAAATTCGCTAAATTTTTTTTGAGGGCATAAATAAACACGTGGATAAAGGTGAGCCAGTTGGTATAGTTATCTGGGTTTCCAGAAAGCATTTGACAAAGTCCCTTACGAGATTCTTCTTAGGAAATTAGAAAGTCATGTGATGGGGGCAGTGTCGTATTGTAAATTGCCAACGGGTTAAAAGATAGAAAACAGAGAGTAGGGCAAAATGGTAAATTCTACCAATGGAAAAGATGAATAGTGGAGGGCCCCAGGGATCTGTTCTGGGATCACTGCTTTTTAATATATTTATAAATGACCTGGAAATGGGGACAGCAAGTGAGGTGATCAAACTTGCTAATGACACACAATTAATCAAAGTTGTTAAATCACAAGAGGATTGTGAGAAATTGCAAGAGGACATTGCAAAACTGGGAGACTCGGCTTGCAAATGAAACTCAATGTGGACAAGTACAAAGTGATGCACTTAGGCCTGATTACAGCTCCATAATTTAAGGTTCCACATTAGGAATCACCAGTGAGGAAAAGAATCTAGGAGTTATTGTTGATAATACATTGAAATCTTCTGCTCAGTGTGCAGCAGCAGCCAAGAAAGCAAACAGAATGCTCGGGATTATTAGGAAAGGAATGGAGAATAAAACAGAGAATATCATAATGCCTCTCTATCGCTCCATGGTGTGACCTCATCTTGAGTAATTTGTGCACGTCCCAAAAAAGTGATAGCAGAATTAGAAAAGGTACAGAGAAGGGTGATGAAAATAATAAAGGGGATGGAACAATTCTCTTATGAAGAAAGGCTAAAGAGGTTAGGATTCCAGCCTGGAGAAGAGACGGCTGAGGAGAGATATGATAGAGGTCTATAAAATAATGAGTGGAATGGAACGAGTAAACCTTAATCAGTTGTTTACTCTTTTAACCAGGGGACACACAATGAAGTTACTGGGTAATAAATTTAAAGCTAGTAAGAGAAAATGTTGTTTTACTCCACGCATAATTAAACTCTGGAATTAATTGCCAAAGGATGTGGTGAAAGCTATTAGTGTAGCTGCGTTTAAAAAAGGTTTGGACAAGTTCCTGGAGGAAAAGTCCATTAACCATTATTATGGTAGAGTTGCAGAAATCCCCTGCTTATTCTTGGGATAAGCAGCAAGGACTCTGTCTAATCCTTGGGATGCTGCCAGGTACTTGTGACCTGGGTTGGCTGCTGTTGGAAACAGGATACTGGGCTTGATGGACCTTTTCTCTGACCCAGTATGGCAGGTCTTATGTTCTTATGTTCCAGTGTTACCGTTTCATAGATTAGATTGTAGCTGTGTGAGGTTTGGGAGTTAGCGCTGTTTAAATGTGATGGGTTTGATACAAAGGTGCTGAGAGTGTTTTCTGCAGGGTTTTGTGTTACTTCCCAGAGTGCCCGGTACAGGAGGGAGTTAACTCTCCAGATTCTCTCTTTCTCTCGTCCTCAGCCCGACCTCTCTCTGCTGCCGACTACATCGAATAGAAAGGGAAAATCTCACCTGTCTCTTATGAATGTTCCTGTTGGACCGATGGATGGTTTTGTTGGCTCTGAGACTTCAGTGATGGGATCCAGACCTGCGAGGGTACAGCGGTCCCAGTCTGTAGCTCAGACGCCTCGCCTGGAGCAGGACAGGAAGGATATGAAGACGGCACTGGGAGTTCTGCCTTCTCCAGAGCCAGATCCCTCCTCGGTGCAGCCTCTGGCAGAGCCCCCGGGATCAGAGGAGGGGGCAGGGCTGGCTCTGGATCCCCTGCAGCCCAGGACTTTGGGCTCTCTGTGGATGGTTCTGGTGCGGCTGGAAGCGACAATGAGCAGCAAGTTGGAAAGGATTCAAGGGGAAATCTCCTCGCTGGAGCTGCGCTCAGGGACCCAGGAGAAGAAAATCTCTGCTCAGGCGAAGCGGCTGCAGGCGCTGGAGAACAAGGTGGGACGTTTACTCTCAAACTCTTCAACATCCGTTCAAATCGTGTTTCACTCTGTAGGAACATTAAGAAGTTAGAAAATGTTCTCAAAGGAAAAATATTTTAGAATTATCAAATTTCCCAAGAGATTAATAATTATTTAGGGGAGGCTTTGTAAATATCCAAGGAATCTCTTCCTCCAATTAACCAAATTTCTTTTCTAATGAAAATTACATTTATAAAGGTTTTCTGTCTCTTGTTGCTGATCCACAAATTGAGGAATAAGAAGTTGAACCAAAAAACTGATTTTCTAAACCTCGGTCATTTTTATTCTTGAGTTCTCAGCCAGGTCACCTCTACCCCCTCCCTTCCCCTGCCACCCTCTATTCCTTTACTGAAGTCACAGTGACGGGGGCTGCCCATCTTCTCTCCTCCTCCAAACTCACTGCTTCAGGGGCGGCCAATTCCAGTCCTCGAGAGCCACAAACGGGCCTGGTTTTCAGGATATCCACCAGGAATATGCATGGGATAGATTTGTATGCACTGCATCCATTGTATGCAGATCTATCTCATGCATATTCATGGTGGATATCCTGAAAACCAGGCCCGTTTGTGGCTCTCGGGGACCAGAGTGAGCCACCCCTGCAGTCCTTGCTCCTCTAACCCCATTGCCGCCAGCTCCTGAGCTGTATCTGTCCCATCCTCAATCTATCACTTTCCACTGTTACTGTTCCTGCTGCTTTGAAATGCGCTGTGATCTCCTCACTCCTCAGAAACCCTCACTGCTCCTTACCTGTCCTGCCAAATATCGTCCCGGATTCCTCCTCCCACCTCCCTTTCACTTCCAAACTACTTGAACTTGCTGTTCACCGCCTCTACCTTGATTCTTTCATCTCAAGCCATTCCCAATCCACTCCAGTCTGGTTTTTGTCCTTTACATTCCCCAGAAACAGCTCCTGCCAAAGTCTCCAAGGACCTGTTCATGGCTAAACCCAAAGGCCTTCCCTCAGTCCTTATCCTCATTGATCTGTCTCCTGCTCTGACTCTGTTGATAAGAACATAAGAAATTGCCATGCTGGGTCAGACCAAGGGTCCATCAAGCCCAGCATCCTGTTTCCAACAGAGGCCAAAAACCAGGCCACAAGAACCTGGCAATTACCCAAACACTAAGAAGATCCCATGCTACTGATGCAATTAATAGCAGTGGCTGTTCCCTAAGTATAATTGATTAATAGCCATTAATGGACTTCTCCTCCAAGAACTTATCCAAACCTTTTTTGAACCCAGCTACACTAACTGCACTAATCACATCCTCTGACAACAAATTCCAGAGCTTTATCGTGCGTTGAGTGAAAAAGAATTTTCTCCGATTAGTCTTAAATGTGTTACTTGCTAACTTCATGGAATGCCCCCTAGTTCTTCTATTATTCGAAAGTTTAAATAACCGAGTCACATCTACTCGTTCAAGACCTCTCATGATCTTAAAGACCTATCATATCCCCCCTCAGCCGTCTCTTCTCCAAGCTGAACAGCCCTAACCTCTTCAGCCTTTCCTCATAGGGGAGCTGTTCCATCCCCTTTATCATTTTGGTTGCCCTTCTCTGTACCTTCTCCATCGCAATTATATCTTTTTTGAGATGCGGCGATCAGAACTGTACACAGTATTCCAGGTGCGGTCTCACCATGGAGCGATACAGAGGCATTATGACATTTTCCATTCTATTAACCATTCCCTTCCTAATAATTCCTAACATTCTATTTGCTTTTTTGACTGCTGTAGCACACTGAGCCAACGATTTCAATGTGTTATCCACTATGATGCAGAGATCTTTTTCCTGGGTGGTAGCTCCTAACATGGAACCTAACATCGTGTAACTACAGCAAGGGTTATTTTTCCCTATGTGCAACACCTTGCACTTGTCCACATTAAATTTCATCTGCCATTTGGATGCCCAATCTTCCAGTCTTGATCACAATCTCCTCCTTGATGCTGTGTCCTCACTGGGATTTCAGGTCTCCCTCCTGTCTTGGTTCTCTTCTTACCACTCTCATTGCACGTTTAATGTCTTCTGGTGGATCCTCCTCGCCTGCCATCCCACTATCACTTGGTTACCTCGGGGCTCTGTCCTAGGCCCGCTTCTCTTCTCTCTCTATACTAATTCCCTTGGTGCTCTGATCTCACAGAAATATGATGGCAGAAAAGGCCCGATAGGACTCACTAGTCTGCCCATCCACCCAAATAACTTAGCTTTACAATTCCCATCACTCCCTCAGAGATCCCATGTGTTTATTCCATGATTTCTTGAATTAAGATCATGATTTTCCCTCCATCACTTCCACTGGGAGGCTGTTCCATGCATCCACCACTCTCTCTGTAAAGAAATATTTCCTAAGTTTACTCCTGAGTCTGCCCCCTTTGACCCTCATCCCATGACCCCTTGTTCTGGAGCCTCCTTTCCTTTGAACGAGGCTCACCTCCTGTGTATGGAAACCTTGCAGGTATTTAAATGTCTCTCTCATATCTCCCCTCTCTCACCTTTCCTCTAGGGTATTCATGTTTAGATCTTTAAGTCTATCCCTATAAACTTGAGAAGGAAGACCACTGACCATTGTAGCCGCCTCCCTCTGGGCCGACTCCATCCTGTTTATATCCTTTGAAGGTGCGATCTCCAGAATTGTACACAGGAATCCAAGTGAGGTCTCACCAGGGATCTATACAGGGGCAGTATCACCTCCCTTTCTGCTGACCCTTCCTCTCCCTGAGGATCTTTCTGGCTTTTGCCGTTGCCTTATCCACCTGTTTGAGCCCCACTGTGATCATCAGATACAATCACCCCCCAGATCCTGCTCTTTTGTGCTTAGAAGAATTTCACCCCCTGATACTTTACCTCTCCCTTGGGTTTTTGCATCCTAAATACATAACTGCATTTTCTTAATAATTAAATCTTAGCTGCCAGACCCTAGAGCATTCCTCATAAGAATATAAGAACATAAGAAATTGCCATGCTGGGTCAGACCAAGGGTCCATCAAGCCCAGCATCCTGTTTCCAACAGGGGCCAAAACCAGGCCACAAGAACCTGGCAATTACCCAAACAATAAGACGATCCCATGCTACTGATGCAGTTAATAGCAGTGAGCATGTCACTAACTCCCTCCTCGTGTCTTCCATGACTGCCTCCTGATCCAGGACTGAATTTCCCAAAGTAGGAGTTGTGGCTCTTTTTTCCCATTTGTGTACAGTATTTCTTGTTTTACTTACCGTCAGGGGTTTATTCACCCATCCCTGACCATCCCCTCCTGGTTTTCCATTCCATCTTTATGCTGATGATTCCCAGATTTACCTCTACACCAGGAATCCAGTCCCAAATCTCAGCTTCTTGTCTGACATTGCTGCCTGGATGTCCCTCCACCACCTTAAACTCAACATGGCTAAGACACAACGCCTCTTCTTTCCCACCAAACCCTCATCCTCTCTTCCTCCCTTCTTTCTGATTTACTCTGGACAGCACTGCCATCCTCCCAGTCCCATTAACCCATAACCATGGGATCTCTAGCACTAAGCTTTCAAAAGGGAAACTTTGATAAAATGAGAAAAATAGTTTAAAAGATGCAGCTACAAAGGTTAGGAGTGTGCAAACTGGTATAGAAATTGTTCAAAAATACCATTTTAGACATGCAGTCCAGATGTATTCCACGCATTAGGAAAGGTGGAAAGAAAGCCAAATGGTTGTGGTCAAGGGTAAAAAGTGAGGTGAAAGAGGCTATTTTAGCCAAAAATCTTCATTCAAAAATTGGAAGAAGGATCCATCAGAAGAAAACAAGAAAAAGCATAACCATTGGCAAGTTAAATGTAAGACATTGATAAGACAGGCTCATAGAGAATTTGAAAAGTAGTTGGCCATAGAAGCAAAAACTCATAATAAAAGCATTTTAAAATATATCCGAAGCAGGCAGCCTGCGAGGGTGTCAATTGGACTGTTAGATGGTCGAGGGGTAAAAGGGGCACTTAGGGAAGATAAGGCCATCGCAGAAAGACTAAATTAATTCTTTGCTTCGATGTTTATTGAAGAGGATGTTGGGGAGATACCCGTTCCAGAACCAAATTATAGTGAACCTGGAAGATGTAGTAAGCCAGATGGACAAACTGAAGAATAGTAAATCGCCTGGACCGGGTGGTATATATATTTTATAAATGATCTGGAAAGGGGTATGATGAGGGAGGTGATAAAATTTGCGGATGTCACAAAATTATGCAGATTATTTAAATCTCAAGAAGATTGTGATAAATTGCAGAAGGACCTTGTGAGACTGGAAGTTTGGGCTTCCAAATGGCAGTCAAAAAGGAAACAGGATGTTAGGAGTTATTAGGAAGGGAAGGGTGAATAAAACTGAAATTGTCATACTGCCTCTGTATCGCTCCATGGTGAGACCTCATCTTGAATACTGTGAACAATTCTGGGCACCATGTCTCCAAAACGATGTAGTTGCAGAGAAGGGCGACCGAAATGATAAAGAGCATGGAACAGCTCCCTTATGAGGAAAGGTTCAGCTTGGAGAAGAGATGGCTGAAGTGGGATATGATAGACGTCTACAAAATTGTGAAAGGCCGTGAACAGGTTAATGTAAATAATAATAGAAGGACTAGGGGGAACTACATGAAGTTAGCAAGTAGCTCATTTAAAACAAATTAGAGAAAATTGTTTTTTACTCAATGCATAATTAAGCTCTGGAATTCATTGCTAGAGGATGTGGTTATGGAAGCTATTGAAAACTGTTTTTTTTGTTTTTTTTTAAATTATCTCTTTATTAATTTTTAACCAATTACAAAATAAGGATTACATACCTTACAATTCAGGTATAGCATATTACAGAGTAATAATACAACAATTTAAAGAAAAAAAAGAAACAAAAGAGAAATGTAACATCTTACTCATATAATATATAATATGCTCTCACCCTGTATAAACTATGAAATTAGAGAGAACAAAATGGAGAAAACATGGGAGCAGTAAAAATATATCTTTCCTTTTAAATGATATTAAAGAAAATAAAGGGTGGAGGGGATAATACTTAATTAAATACCTGAGTATTCAGCTAGTTTGGGCTGATTCCTCTTTTGATTTCAGAAATAACGCCAACTGCTCTGGCTCCATGAAAATATACCTTGTATTTTCTATCGTTAGGATACATTTACAGGGAAATTTTATTAACATTTGCGCACCTAAGGAGCGGGCTCTAGGACATAGATTCAAAAATATCTTCCAACAAATTTGGGTTGATTTACTAATATCCGGATACATCCATATCCTTTCACCTAGGTACAATTTATTCCTATTTCTAAAGAAACTTCTTAGGACATTCTCTCTTTCAGCTGGTGTACTAAATGTTACTAGTAGTATTCCCCTCCTCTCAATCTGCTCTTCCTGAGAAGTTTCTAAAAAGCCAGATAAATCTTCTAAGGGAGATAATGTCTCTGGGGTTTCCCCAGATAATTCTCCATCCACTTTCCTATCTCCTCTCTTAATTAATTCTGGAAGAAAATATATTTTTGAAATTGTAGGTAGATTAGTAGAGGAGAAAGAGACAAAACCTCCCGTAGGTAATTATTTAATTGTTGCTTGGGTGAAATAATTTTACACTTAGGAAAATTCATCAATCTCAGATTTTCAGTTCGTTTATCTGTCTCCAGTTCCCCCTGAATTAGGCCAGCCTGTATTCCTTTCATCTGTAAAACCTGATAGTCTAATTCCTGTATCTTATTGGAATTAGCTAACACCACCGGATTAACAACTATAGATAGATCCTGGAAGCTTTGAAACGCTTGGGTCAAAGATATTACAGCTTTCTCAATCACTGATACAGCATTCCACAACACATCCAACGTCACTATATCTGGTTTTATTTTTTTTGCAATGTGATCTCCGGTATATTTACTGGCGCCTTCTGAGACGCATTTTCCATTCTGCCCAAATCAGTCTGATCTCTCCCTTCCATGGACAGTTGCAGCGAGCTGCCTGATCCACTCAAAATCCCGATATTTATTTCTTTCAAGGCAGACAAAACTCTGTCGCCTTGAGATTGCCCAGATATCTTAACAGAAGGTCCCTCCTCGATCACTTCCTCCCTCTGGGACAACATCGTCCCCAAGTTCTCTGCAGAACCTGCTTTTCTATCATGGGCTGGAGGGGAGGGAGTCTCTGGAGCTCCAGGGCTCAAAGATGTCTCGTTGAGGGCTTCAGGTAACTGCTCCTGTTCCATCATCCCAGCCGATCATCCTGGAGAAACCCCCACCGTGGGATAGAACTCTCTAATCGTCGTGTGCCGTTCCCACACGAACTTTCCCCTTTCTTTTCATATGCGGCATTGATAATTCAAGGTAATAATTAATTATACAAATGATCTTAGAGAACTCTGCTTACCCTTCCCTTCACATTGTCCATATTCTTCTCCATGTGAGGGGCTGATCTCTGCGAGGATCCAGATATTAGAAGAAGTATCAATTTCCTTCCTGGTCTGCTTTACACACGCAAAGCCGCGCGCCGGTGTCGGTTGCACGCCGCTGTAAGCCTGATCTTATAGGCAAAGTCCAGATGCAGAGTGGATATGATGTCGCGCCCCTCCTCCTCCTCAGGTCCAGGATCGACAAGTCAGCTTTTGTTAGACTCTTTTGCAGGGAAAAGTCAGCTGGGTTGGAAATCCTTCCTTGCCTCCTCACAAGCAGGTCAACCCCTGAAAACTGGACTTAATAGGTCTGAAATTTAATTTTTTAGTTCTTTCAGAACCCTAGGGTGTATACCATCCGGTCCAGGTGATTTACTACTCTTCAGTTTGTCAAACTGGCCTACTACATCCTCCAGGCTCACCATAATTTGGTTCAGTTCATCTGAATCCTCACCCTTGAAAACAGTCTCTGGAATGGGTATCTCCCCATCATCCTCTTTTGTAAACACTGAGGCAAAGAATTAATTTAGTCTTTCCACAATGCCTTATCTTCCCTAAGTGCCCCGTTAACCCATCGCTCATCCTACAGTCCAACCAACTCTCTTGCAAGCTTTCTGCTTTGGATATATTTTAAAAGTTTTTATTATGAGTTTTTGCCTCTACAGCCAACTACGTTTTCAAATTCCCTCTGAGCCTGGCTTATCAATGTCTTACATTTAACTTGCCAATGCTTATGCTTTATCTTTTTTTTTTCTTCTGACGGATCCTTCTTCCAATGTTTAAATGAAGATCTTTTGGCTAAAAATCCACCTTTCTGATGCTGCTGTTAAATCTTAGACCTGATTATTCCCCTTTACAGCCTCATTCATTTTTAACTATTTTCTTAATCAAAGAAATTACCCAAGTCCCTTTTGCCCTGCCTGTTTATTTTGATTAGATTGTAAGCTCTCCTGAGCAGGGACTGTCTCTTCTGTTTCTGTACAGCACTGCATATGTTGAGGAGCACTATAGAAGAGCTAAGTAGTAGTAGTGCTACAGTCTGAGTCCCCGTGTACTCCTGATACATCCTGGACAGCAGAGAAAACAATTAGGGGATAGGGCACCTTCCACTTGCACTTTTAGGGCCTGATCTCAAGAAGAATTTCCCTGCATAAAACCCGGGATTGTGCAGGTTATGAAGTTACGCAGGGAGTCACAGGGGTGGAAACTACAGAAAATCAGAACTTTACATTAAATATAATTCATCACTTAATCATCCTGCATGTGAACCATGGAAATAACTGGAAATGGGAGCCAGGTTCCTCCCCAGGACCCCAAACTCTTCCTGCCCTGCTATTTATTTGATTGATTGATTGTATTTTGTTAGTCTCCTAATTTGAAAAATCATCTCGATGCGATGCACACAGAGACATTGAAATATCTAATCGTATGGCAGGATTAGCACTACTGCTACTATTGATCATGTTTAAAGCACTACCAGTCATACACAGCGCTGCACAGACACACATAGGAGACGGTCCCTGCTCCAGGGAGCTTACAGTCTAATCAAGGCAAACATACACAACACACGTCTTCCAGAGTTTTCTTTATTATAGAGAAGTACTTGAGATTTAAAAGCAGCATCAATAAGGCAAAGTTTTAAACTGGATTCACTTATGGCCAGAGAGAGAACAAGAGCCCCAAGGACTCAGGAAGTCTCTTCCAGGCACTCGGCAGAGCGAGGAGAAAGCAGGGAATCGGAAGGTGGTGGTGGAGGAGAAAGGCACAGATTAGAGGAACAGCGTTCACGAGGAAGGGAGAGAGAAGAGAAGAAAGGCAGTGAGGAGCTGCAGAGTGAGTGCATTTGTAGGGGCGGGCGAGAAGCTTGAACTGTAGGTGGAAGTGGACAGAGAGCCAATGTAGTGACCTGAGAAGAGGGGTTACATGATCATAGCAAGGTTAAAAGAAAGAGAGGTCATGCAGCTGAATGTTGAAGAGATTGCAGGGGAGAAAAACGATTCAGCGGGAGGTCAGCAAAGAGCAAGTTACAGAAGTCTAAGCAGGAGGAGATAAGAGAGGGGAGGAGGGTTTTGGCTCAGAGAGGAAGGGAGAGATTTTAGCAGTGTTATAGAGGAGGAACTGACTCACTTTAGCAATGTTTTGGATGTGCAGAAGGAGGGAGAGGCATCAAAGATGACCCAAGGTTAGGGCTGAGCAAACCAGGAGGATGAGAGCAGTGAGCCCTCCTGATGTGACAGAATCAGATGTTCCTGATGTTCTGGATAATGCTCTGTTAGATCCTGGGTTTTATTATTCACTGATTTATCCAGGCAGAGACGTTTGATATTCTGGGTCTCTGGGATTAGACTTGCAAACCCCGAGCTCCAGAAAGGAAACTGAGTCCAGGGGAACAAGTCTGGCAGTTCCTGGGGATGAGGGGTCCTGGTGTCCCCTCTTCCATGATAAAATGTTATGGGATTAAAGCCAGCTGAGCCCCTCCACGTGCCCCTGAGTGTTTCTGGTTTGTGTTTCAGGTGCCGGTGACGTTTGAGGACATCTCTGTCTCTTTCTCCCAGGAGGAGTGGGGGTATTTAGATGAAGAGCAGAAGGAGCTTTACAGGGAGGTGATGAAGGAGAATTATGAGACCCTGAGCTCTCTAGGTAAGGATTGCATTATCTCTATTTTTAGTAAATACAGGGGATGTTGTAGTAAAAGTCACTTTTTTCCTGGGTCAGCTCCACACCAGCGATGTGCAGACAGGGCTGGATTTAGCATTTTCCCATAGATAAGCAGCATGAATAAGCCATGCTGTCTGGGAGTCCTCCGGGCAGCTAGGTGGCGCTGCTCTCTTAGAACAGAGTCTTTCAGTGCAGTCTGCCTGCTTGGATCCTCCCCCGCTATCCCCAGCCTCCTCAGTCCCTTTTTTTCCGCACGCCTGACTGCACGCGGAGCTCTTCTCCTCCTCAGCGAAACATTTCTCTGAAGTAAAAAAAAAGAGAAAAGAAGTTAAACACAGAAAATCTGTGGGAAAGATGTTGTTACCTATGCCTTGGACCCGACCACAACCAGGCAGCCTGAAGGGACTGCGGACGCATGTCCCCCCGTGCGCTGCGGCAGAGGGCTGCCAAAATATCAGAACTGAGAGAAGTGGCATCGGACTCGTATACCCCTTCGGAAGAGTTTGCTCTGTCTTTCCCAGGCCCCCCCCCCCCCCCCCCCCCCCCCCCGAGCTTCCAAGGAGTCGACGCATCCCAGGGCTGCTTCAGTGGGGCCTCCCGGTTCATCCAGGCCGGTACCGAAGCGAGGGACAACGGCGTCGATGCACGGTGAAGGAGATGCGTCGAGAGCATCAACGGCGCCGAAGACAACATTGGCACAGAGTGGCATCGGAGCTCAGACGCGTCCGACGCAGGAAGCCGGCCGCATGCTTCGACATCGAAGCATAAGCACAGGGACATCCATGCACCGAAGCAAGTCAGTGCCGACGCCATCAACGCACTCACTGGCAAAGACCCCACAGAAGCACACTTCAGGACACAAAAGACCCAGAGAACCTTCCCATCTCCTGGTTGTGGATTTGGACGTGGCCCCCTCTTCACCAGCCACCTTGCATGCTTCCTCAACTTCAAGGAGATCAGGCCTTCAAGAGCCTTTACGAAAGAGGTAAAGGGTCCCCTCTCGATCCCTCCTTTACCCGGAGGTCCGAACACGGACTTATTGCTGGCTGCGATACTCCATAGGGCTCCTCCCAGAGATCTGGCACCACCACCCACTGGGCCACACGGACAGCCTCTGCCAACCCCTCAAGTCACCTTAGCCTCGCAGGTGATGTCCCAGGCAGCAAGGGATACATCTGGCAGAAACACCGCTGGAAGCCCCCCCATCACCGCAAGACAGCCTCAGCTCAGTGCCTTCCCCTGGCCAACCTCTACCAACTCCTTCTCCGGGGAATCTTTCCCCCCAGCCGTCCACGTCACCGGCATCCTCCATAGGGTACCTCTTTGATCCGGCAGAGGAACAACCTGAGCCGGTCTCTCCTCCGGAAGACTTGTCTTATTCGAAGTTTCTGGAGAAGGTGGGGCAATGCCGCAACGTCAAGACAAGGAAAGTCCCTGACCCAAGAGCAGACGTCCTGGGCATCCTCAAAATTTTTGAGTCACCTGCGGAGCCCTTGGCCTTGCCCTGCCATGAAGTCCTAGTCGCGGTCATGTCCAGGGCCTGGGAAACCCCCTTTGCGGAACCATCAACCTCTCGAAAGATGAACCTCAAATTTCATATGAGGCAATCCTCGTACTACTCTGCAGTACAGCTTCCTCATGCCTCTGTAGTCGTGGAGTCCACCATGCAGAGGGCTAAAAAATTTCGCCTTCACTCGAACACTCCTCCTGGGAAAGATTCGAAGTATTAGGTGACTTCGGCAAGAAGGCCTTTCAGTCTGGGATGCTCAGTGCGAAAATCCAGCAACACCAATTTTACAGTACGTAATATTTATATGAGTGTCTGCAATCGTTGAAGCCCTTGCTTCAGGAGGCGTCCCCGGACCATTAACCCCCAGAGCAATTTCACAATTTGGAGGAGGACTTGAGACATCTCTTGCGAACAGTATATGATGGGGTTCGAGACTTTGGCTAAGTCCATGGCCATTGCGGCTCGACGACTCGCGTGGCTGCGAGCCAGTGCCATCCGCGAGGATGACTTGCCCTGTTTCCCAGATAACCTTTTCGGGGACAAATTTAGAGAAATGATAGCCCAGCTCAAAGAGCAGAAGATAGCAGTAATGTCCCTGGCTTCTCCTGCAGATACGGCTTCCTCAAGGCGGTACTTTACATCATCCCTCAAACCATATTACCAGCGACAACCGTATAAGCTATACTCGGCCTTCCGGCCTCTGCAATATACTCCGACTCGTCCTCAGTCTTCCCAGCAACAGGGAGCTCGGCAACGCCAGCGCACTCCCTGGCTACCTCTACCGCCTCAGGATCCCAACCCCCCTAAACCCTCCCAGGGTTTTTAGAGCGAATGCACCCATTGCTACCATTCCTGGTGGGAGGCAGGCTCACCCACTTTCTTCAGGCATGGAAGGACATAACATCCGACCTCTGGGTTCTAAATATCATACAGGAGGGCTACTCCCTCGATTTTCACTCCACCCCCTCCACTCCACACCTGGTGCGCCAGAAACACCTGTCAGCGCATTGCGGTCAACTGCAACTGGAGATCAACAGCTTACTTCAGCAACAGCGACGCTGTTTCACCAGGGCTTCTACTCCCAATACTTCCTCATACCCAAGAAGTCAGGAGGGTTACAACCCATCCTAGACCTTCAAGTTCTCAACAGATACTTAACGAGGGAGAAATTCAAAATGACGTCACTAAAGTCCATCCTGCCCTTCCACCGACCCAACGATTGGATGTGTTCACTGGACCTCAAAGATGCCTATTCATACATAACGATGCACCCTATTTTCTGGTGGTTCCTATGCTTTACAGCCACTGGCCGCCATTTTCAGCACAAGGTGCTCCCATTTGGCCTCTCCTCAGCCCCCAGAGTTTTTACCAGATGCCTAGTGGTAGCGAAGGGTCATCTCCGACGACGGGGGATTCAAATATTCCCCTGGACGATTGGCTGTTGGTGGCCCTCAACCCGTCCCTCCTGCAGACCAATCTCCTCACAACGATACACTGCCTAGACAACCTAGGGCTACTAGTAAAGTACGAAAAGTCGAATCTGCAACCCACTCAAGTCTTGCAGTTTCTTAGAGCCCATATTGACACCGTTTGGGACAGAGTCTTCCTCCCGGAAACCCGAGCTCTTGCCCTGACATCACTCTCCAGACGTCTTCAAGGAGCCACCACTGCTGCTGCTCATCAAATCCTCACAATCATTGGCCACATTGCATCAACTATCTATGTCGTTCCCCACACGCTTCTCCACATATGGCGTCTGCAGTGGGGTCTGAAGACCCAATGGAACCAGTTTTCCAACCACCTCTCCACTCCTGTCACCCTCACGCCCACCATGAAGCGGGATTTGGAGTGGTGGCTTACACCAACAGCTCTCATGGAGGGAGCCCACTGCGGTCTCCAACTCATCACACCATTCTTACCACAGGTGCTTCCACCAAGGCTTGGGGCACTCACCTAGTCCACCTACAAACTCAAGGCCTGTGGTCAGCCTGGGAACGATCTCAGCAGATCAACCTAGTAGAGCTACGAGCCATTCGAAACACTGTTCGAGCCTTCAAACCAGCACTCTGAGGAAAGACAGTCATGGTCCACATGGACAACCAGGTAGCCATGTTCTACATCAACAAGGAAGGAGGGTCCAGTTCCTGGAGACTCTGCAGAGAGGCAGTGAGGATCCTGGAATGGGTGCACAGCAAATCCATTACCCTGCAGGCAACGTACCTACCCGGCATCAACAACGCCAGGGCGAACAGATTGAGCAGAATCTTTCACCCTCACAAGTAGGAACTCCATCAGGATGTGGCAAACAGACTCTTTCAGACCTGGGGCCTGCCATGCATCGATCTCTTTGCTACAGAGCTCAGTCACAAGGTGCAGAACTTCTGCTCTGTGTACGCCAGCTCCCAGAGACTAGCGCAGGACGCATTCCTTATCGACTGGAAGGAGGGTCTACTGCAGGGGCCAGGAACCTATGGCTCGGGAGCCAGATATGGCTCTTTTGATGGCTGCATCTGGCTCGCAGATAAATCTTTAATAAAAAAGTAAAAATCTAACAAAATCCCCCACCCTCCTGATGCCCCCCAAGACCTGCCAAAAGTCTCTGGTGGTCCAGCGGGGGTCCAGGAGCGGTCCGGGAGTGATCTCCTGGACTTGGCCTGTCGGCTGCCAGTAGTCAAAATGGTGCCGACGGCCCTTTGCCCTCACTATGTCACTGGGGTCGACCAATGGCGGCGGTAGCCCCAGTGACATAGTGAGGGCAAAGGGCCGTCGGCGCCATTTTGACTACTGGTAGCCGACAGCCCAAGTCCAGGAGATCGCTCCCGGACCCCCACTGGACCACCAGGGACTTTTGGCAGGTCTTGGGGGGTGTCAGGAGGGTGGGGGATTTTGTTTTTTACTTTTTTATTAAAGATTTGTCTGCGAGCCCTGGACCCCCGCTGGATCACCAGGGACTTTTGGCAGGTCTTGGGGGAGGG
Organism: Rhinatrema bivittatum; assembly: GCF_901001135.1. Lineage (NCBI taxonomy): Eukaryota > Metazoa > Chordata > Amphibia > Gymnophiona > Rhinatrematidae > Rhinatrema > Rhinatrema bivittatum. Next base: position 24,653,517 of record NC_042616.1, read on the forward strand.
GTTAGGAGGATGGGGGGTTGTAGTAAATTAATTTGGCAGGTCTTGGGGGTGTCAGGAAAGTAGGGGGTTGTAGTAAATTAATTTGGTAGGTCTTGGGGGAGTCAGGAGGATGGGGGGTTGTAGTTAGTATGGCTCTCACGGAATTACATTTTAAAATATGTGGCATTCATGGCTCTCTCAGCCAAAAAGGTTCCCGACCCCTGGTCTACTGTATACTTTCCCCTCTATATCTCTGATCTCTTGCAAAGTCCAGAAATGCATCACGGACAATGCAGACCCCATTCTCATCGCTCCAGCATGGCCCAGACAACTGTGGTACGCATTTCTAGTTCGACTATCGGTGGACCAACTGATCCCCCTGGGCAACAATTCACACCTCCTAACCCAAGAAGGGGGCTCGATCCTCCATCCACTCCACTCATCTCTCAATCTCACTGCGTGGAGATTGAAAGGCTGGTTCTCCACCACCTGAACCTTTCACTCCAGCTTCAGGATATCTTAGTTTCCTCTAGGAAACTCTCAACAAGAATGAATTATCAGAGGAAATGGACACGTTATGTCTCCTGGTGCTCGGAAAACGGGACCGACCCGCTTACCTGTCCACCTGAGCGATTACTAGATTACCTCCATCTACTATACCGGAAAGGACTGGCTATGGCCTCAGTCAGAGTTCACCTCAGTGCCATAGCAGCCTATCACTCTCTGCACGAAGAGACCCCAATCTCTTGTCACCCGCTCATCTCCAGATTCATGAAAGGGATTCTACGTCTCCGGCCTCCGATCCAGAAGCCCAGAAGTCCCATGGGATTTGAATCTGGTGCTGGAGCAACTGATTGTACCACCCTTTGAACCACTGGATACTTGCCATCCCAAGTTCCTCTCCTGGAAGGTGCTGTTTCTAGTCGCACTTACCTCCGCAAGACGTGTCAGCGAGCTGCAAGCTCTATCATGACAAGGTTACGCTGCATACGCATCCCGCCTTCCTTCCTAAATTGGTATCAGTTTTCCACCTCAACCAGTCCATCACCCTTCCAACCTTTTACCCAAAACCACATAGTAATGAGGCAGAACGCAAATTACACACGGATTGCAAGCAGGCACTCGCTTACTACACACGCTGAACACAGAGCCTCCCAGCTCTTTGTATCATTCAACCCCAACGCTCCAGGATTTCCAGTTTCCAAAACGACTCTTTCGTCCTGGATCTCAGATTGCATACATTTCTGCTATCAGAAAAGTTCAGAGACCTTGCCTGCCTCCCCTATGGTGCACCAGGTCTATAGCTTACCTGCATGAGGTGCCCATTCTAGCTATTTGCAGAGCTGCCGCATGGGCCTCACTGCACACTTTCACGGCTCACTACTGTTTGGACAAACACACTGCAGGTGACGCAAACATGGGCAAAAGAATCCTGGAAGCGAGCACATCTTAATGCTGCAAAGTCAGCAGAGATGAACTGTCCACCTATCTTCTTTACTATCTTGAGCGAACCACCTCAACTCATCCTTGGGACATGAACAGGGACTTGCACTCAATACATCAGCTGGGGACTGCCAGACAGCATGGTTAATTCATCCGCTATCAACGGAAAACACCGTTTACGGCAAGCAAATTTGCTCTTTTCCCATAGATAAGCAGTGAGCCATTGAGTGCGTCGATGGCGTCGGCGCCGACTTGCTTCGGTTCGTGGATGTCCCTGTGCTTATGCTTCGATCCCGAAGCATGCGGCCGGCTTCCTGCATTGGATGCGTCCGAGCTCCGATGCCACTTGGTGCAGATGTTATCTTTGGCGCCATCGATGATCTCGATGCATCTCTTGTCCCTCGCTTCGGCACCGGTCCGGACGAACCGAGAGGCCCCACTGAAGCGGCCCTGGGACGCCGCGTCTCCTTGGAAGCTCGGGGGGGGGCACAGGACCTGGGGAAGACAGAGCCCGATGCCACTTCTCTCAGTTTTGATATTTTGGCAGCCCTCTGCCGCTGCGCGCGGGGGGACATGCATCCGCAGTCCCTTCAGGCCACCTGGTTGTGGTCGGGTCCTAGGCATAGGTAACATTTGGTGTCGGGTCGAAAACCAGACACTCAATTTTGCCGGGGTCCGGTTTCCGAACCCGTGGCTGTCAGTGGCTCGAGAACCGACGCCGGCAAAATTGAGCGTTGGCTGTCAAACCTGCTGACAGCAGCCGCTCCTAATTTAAATACTGAATCGCGCGCACCGGGACTTTACTGTATCGGCCTGTATGTGCATAACTGCGCATATAACCGCGCACATACCTATGTGTGTAAGTACACGCATGCATTTGCTCACAGCCGGAAGCTTACATTTACGCGTGTCGGGGCGGATTTGTGTGCGCTCGAGTTCAAACACTAGCCGGCTAAATTCACAATCTGCACTGAACTATGGCTCCAGCAGCAAAGAAGCACAATCGACACTCCCTTTGTGCTGCCTGCTATATTAGGTCTGTACAGTCTGACCTTTAATCCTTCCTGTGTCAGCACTGTGAGGAGGCCCAGGGAGGGCTGGACTCTCAGAACTTCTCCAAGCCCAGCTCTTCCCAGTTGGAGGACTGGTCAGCCATGACCTTATCTGGTAGTACCCTAGATTTGATCGATCCTAGGACCTCTTTGGTTGAATTCTTTCAGGACCTTCAAGCCTTTGTTCAGGCGCAATCAGCTGCTGCCCCTGCCTGGTCTGAGCCCCAGCTGGGAAATGCCTTGTCCTCCCAGCCCTATTAGCATGCCTTGGGGCATGCCTCGCCTCATCAAGGGTATCCCTGACAGGGACCCAGACACCACGGACGACGAAGGGATGCAGGCTCATTGGAGGATGGGGAAATCCCTCCAGGCTTGGAACCATACCGGACCATGTTACAGTTTTTCCACAGAGAAGAATTGCTGTGGCTGGTCTCCCAGATCCTGAAGACTCTGGGAGTTCCAGGCACGGACCCTATGTCTGAGCCAAAGAAGAACCCATCCTGGTGTCTCTACAGAAAGCTTCTTGCTATTTACTGATGCTGGAAGCCATCCAGGAGTTGATTGACCTGGAATGGGACGCCCCGGAAGCCAGCTCTAAAGGAAGTTGGGCATTGAAGGCCTTATACCCTCTGGACCCGGCGGCCAAAGAACGCCTGTGTTTCCCGAAAGTGTACAGCCTGGTCTACACCATTTCGAAGCGAACAACTATCCCAGTAGAGGGAGGAGCAGCCTTGAAGGATGCGCACGATAGGCGGCTGGAGTCCATCCTTAAGCCTTTGACGTGACAGCAATGAAGCTGCAGTTCGCTTCCTGTTCTGCCCTGGTGGCTCGCTCGTGTCTGCTTCTCCCAAGAGGCAGATAGCTCAGGGACACATTCCAGAGAGGCGATGGTGCCTGCTGCAGCATTCCTAGCAGATGCAAGCTCTGACCTAGTGCGGTCCTTGGCCAGAGAGGTAGCCTTGGTGATGGAGGCCAGAAGGCAACTATGGCTGCAAAATTGGTCAACGGACGCAACCTCTAAGGCAAATCTCACAAAGATACTCTTTAAGGGATCCCTCTTATTTGGAAGTGATTTAGAAGAGTTGAGCAGTAAATGGGGTAAATCTCCAGGGTCGCGGCTACTGGAAGATAAGAAAAAGAGGTTACAGTGCCCCTCACCTATGAAGGGTGGGACCAGGGGCTCCTAGCTTTTTTGGCCCTACAGAAACTCGCTATTTCAGACATCTTGACCTTCAGGAAGGTCTCAGTCCTTTCGGAGCCGTCAACCAAAAAGAGGAACTGGTTCGGGCTCAAGTTTGACCCGAACTCCCAATGAAGTTTGGACGAGCAATCCATAGGACGAGGAGATAGGGAGCCGACTATCCCTCTTCTCTCAGCGCTGGGTCAAGATCACGTCGGACAAAAGGGTTCTGGACATCATTCGAGAAGGATATGCTCTGTAATTTCGCAGCATACCTCATTGATCGACCTACTGACCACATCCCACAATGCGAAGGTTCCTTGATTCTTCAGTCGCAGAAGAGATCTGCACTCCCAAGGGATCGATGTGCTGGTCCAGACCTGGCCAGAGGAGGACTTACTTTACGCCTTCCCTCCGTGGCCTCTACTGGGCAAGATCATTCGCAAGATCAAACGCCACAGAGGATTAGTCCTTCTGGTGGCCCCGGATTGGCCCAAATGCCCATGGTATGCAGATGTGGAGGCTTCTGGTGGAGAACCCCCTATACCTCCATCCGCACAGGGACCTTCTCCAACAATGTCCGATCCTTCACGAGTACTTAACTCAGTTTTGTCTTACGGTCTGGCCCTTGACAGGACTTGCCTGACGAAGCGTGGATATTCAGCGGCAGTAATTGCCACCTTGCTCTGCGTGTGGAAGTTATCGACATCCTTGATGTACATGTGGATCTGGAGAATATTTGAGGCTTGGTGCAAGGAACGCAAACTCTCTCCTCAGTCGATAAAGATCCCCATGATTCTGGAATTCTTACAGGATGGCCTGAACAAAGGACTGACCCTCAACTCTTTGAAGGCCAGGTGGCGGCTCTCTCCTGTTTCAGAGGCGCGGTGAACATAGCCTGCCAGTCCATTTCCTTACCATTCTTAGATGGACGCAAGGACTCGGAAGACTACCACCTCCTACGCCACTTAAACGTCAGTAGGCAGTTGGTACAATATCTCGAATGTACAGAACCGCTGTTCAAGACGGACTGCTTGTTTGTGGAAGGAAACAAGGTGAAGCAGCTTTGCGAGCTACCATAGTTTGCTGGATTAAGGAAGTGTTCACGGGAGCTTATGTAGCAACAGGGAAGCCTTTACCCCTTCAGGTTAAGGCTCATTACACTAGGGCCCAGGCAGTATCCTGGGTGGAAGCTAAGCTACTGTCTCTCGTCAACATCTGCCAAACAGTGACGTGGGCCTCCTTGCACACCTTCTCCAGGTTCTATCGCCTGGACGTCCAAGATACAGCCTTTGCGAGGGCGGTGCTAACTGGACCGCGGATAGCTTCCCACCCTGTTCAGGAGTAGCTTTTGTACATCCCATTGGTCCTGAGTTCATCTGGCTACACACTAGAAATGGTGATAATTTTGTTTTCCTTCGTGTAGACAGATGGACTCAGCATCCCGCCCATGGCTGCCCATGAAAAGTACCAAGCATACGCACATGAATCTCGATCCCAAAGAGGTTACGGGTAAGCCATCACCCTATCCCTAGATCTGGGCATCTGTAATATTGCTGGGATTCAACGCTTATATTTGGGTGAGTACAGTTACGGTCACCAGTTTTAATCAAGTTCTTAAATTGTATTCAGGTTTTTCAATAGTATGTCCACAGTGGCTTTTGAAGAAAATACTGAAGGGCTGAGGTCACTGCAAGGGTGTATCTAGGGTGACATCAGCTTTGAAACCTGGCTCTGTCTCCATCTGCTGGCAGGGGAGCACATAACCCATTGGTCCTGAGTCCATCTGTCTACATTAAGGAAAATGAAATTATCAGGTAGGTAATTTCTCCATTTGATGTCTTCTAAGTTAGGACTTTATGAGGCACTGATATCATTGAGGGCTGAAGGGACAGGGATGCTTCTGTTCCCTCTGCTCGTGCGTACTGATTGCTACTAACATGTAAGAAAGCCTTTACTTTCCCAGCGTGTAGCCAGATGGACTCAGAACAAGTGGGTATAGTGTGCTCGTGCTAGCAGTTGGAGACGGATCTGACGTCAGCACGGGTACATATACCCCCACAGGAAGTGAAGCCATTCAGTAATTTCCATCTCCAAAGCAGTTTGGAGAGCCTGCACGCTCGCTGAGCGTGTTTTCCAATACTACTTTCTACTTTCCAAAATTCTCAGACGACGAGCCCCGCACTCCTGCGGTGATACGCTCGGGTCCCTCCCCCAGTCGAGTTTCCCGAGGTGATTTCCGTGGTCCCTCGGAGTTTTTAGGCCACGGTCCAGTGGCCGAATCGCGGCAGGGATCTAGCCCCCGAGCGAGAAGGGCTCGGGCCTGGCTGAGAGGCGCCTCGGTCCCAGCGTGGACTTAGCCCCGAGCGAGACGAGTTCGGCGGCTTAGAGGCAGCGGGTGCACTTCCTCGAGCGTGGCGGTGAAGGTATTTCCCCTCTCCCCCCGCAGCCGGAGACCGCCCGGGTTACAGCCGGGAAGCGCTGAGGATCAGGTAAGGCGTACATCTCTTACTTTTGGTCTCCGAGGTACGAGGATCGGCGGCGTTGCCTGCCTGCGGCACGCCGTGGAAGTCTCCATTTTGCCTGCCTTGTTCAGGTATTGAGCGCCCACAGATAGGTGCACACAGATAGGCACCTGTGGATAGGCGCACAACGCAGCATATATATATTGCTAAGCGTATGTTAAGCGCATATTGTTTATTGCTGTACGCATATTATTGAGCGCATACTGTTTATTGTTTAGCGCATATTGCGGGTCGCATATTCTTGGGCGCATATTGTTTATTATGGAGCGCCTATTGCTGTACGCATATTATTGAGCGCATACTGTTTATTATTTAGCATATATTGCTGAACGCATATTATTGAGCGCATATTGCTGTCCGCATATTATTGAGCGCATACTGTTTATTATTTAGCGTATATAACTGTACGCATGTTATTGAGCGCATATTGTTTATTATTGAGCGCATATTGCTGTCCGCATATTATTGAGCGCATACTGTTTATTATTTAGCGTATATAACTGTACGCATGTTATTGAGCGCATATTGTTTATTATTGAGCGCATATTGCTGTCCGCATATTATCGAGCGCATACTGTGGAGTATTGAGCGCAGACTGCTGAACGCATACTATTGAGCGCATATTGTTCTTGGGCTCATATTATTCTTGAGCGCATATTGCTGACAGCTTTAGCGCCGGCGCCATGGCACACTTAAACGCCCCGGCGTCTCTAGAGGCGGCACCTCCTGATTCCGGCGTGAAAGCTCTTGGCCTGTGCTCAGCGTGCCAGCTTAGAGCCACGCAGAGCGAAGAGCCAGACTCCCTTTCTGCCCAATGTGAGGAGGCAGTGGGAGCCTCGGGCCAGGACCAGTCTCAACTGAGGTTTACCGACAGTTTCCCAGGGGCCACCCCTGACCTAGCGGGCCGTTTCGAACAGCCAGGAATCCCGGGGGACTTGGTACCCCAACGGCTGGAGACTGCGTCCATTTCCTGGGTGGACTTATTTAAGGGGATCCACGCCTTTGTACAGATGCAGTCGGCTTCCCGGCCTAGACCCGCTGCTGCTGCCCTGGCTGACCCTGCCCCCGGGCCTTCTCGCCCTTATCGTGAACACCAGCCTCCGGGCAGTCCGGCTCATGCGGACCCTGATATCTCGGAGGACGAGTCCGAACCCCCTAAGGAGGGGGAACTTCCCTCGGGGATAGAGCCATATCGAACTATGAGGCGGTTCTTTCCCAAGGAAGATCTCTCCGACCTGGTCTCTCAGTGCCTGACGGAGTTGGCTATTCCAGGCCCCAGCACTATGGAGGCATCTAGGCAGAACCCCCTGCTGGAGGGTCTTCGTCCCACAGCCCGCCATTTTCCCTTCCTGCAAGCGGCGCAACAGCTGATAGATTTGGAGTGGAATGCACCGGAGGCCTCGTTCAAAGGGGGTCAGGCATTGTCCGGCATGTATCCCCTGGACCCGGCAATTAAGGATATGCTGGCGTGCCCTAAGGTGGACGCCTTGGTTAGCGCTGTGGTCAGGCGCACTACCATTCCAGTGGAGGGGGTGCGGCCCTCAAGGAGGCTCATGACCGACGCCTGGACGCCATCCTGAAACAAACCTTTGAGGTGGCAGCTCTGTCTCTACGAATCGCAACCTGCTGCACAGTGGTGACGCGTTCCTGTTTGTCACAGGTCAGGAACAATGCTCCGGCAGAGGACATGGTGTCCGCCCTCTCGTTCCTTACGGATGCCGCCTCCGACCTAGTCCATACAACAGCCAAGGGGGTCTCCTCCTCAGTAGCAGCCAGGAGGCAGCTCTGGATTCGGAATTGGTCAGCCGACGCTCCTTCTAAGACACGTCTCACTAGAATGCCATTTAAGGGTTCTCTCCTGTTCAGCAGCGACCTAGAGAACCTGGCCAGCACATGGGGCGCCTGTCCAGTACCTCGACTGCCGGAAGATAGGTCCAAGAGGAGCCAGCGCATCTTTCCGAGGCCCTCCAGAGGTAGAAGCTCCCAACGCTTCACTCCCTATAGGAGGCGCTACTAGGCACCTCATCCTCAGGCCAGGAACCAGTCCTTTCGGACCAAGCAGCGTAAGAGGGGAGCCGGCTCGGGGTCTGGTCCCGGCTGTGCTTCACAATGAGATTCAGCCGATCCATCCGGGGGACGGAGCCATAGGGGGCAGGTTAACCCTCTTCTAGCCCAGATGGGTCGAGATTACGTCGGACCAGTGGGTCCTTGCCATCATCCGAGTGGGCTATTATCTGGACTTCCATCACACCCCTCCGGACAGGTTTGTGGAGTCTCCGTGTCCAATCCACAAGAAGGCGGCATTAGAAGTTACCCTGGCGAGGCTCCTGTCCTTGAAAACCATAATCCCAGTACCTGCATGGGAAATGGATTCTGGGCACTATTCCATTTATTTCATGGTACCCAAGAAAGAGGGCACTTTCCGGCCCGTATTAGATCTCAAGTCCACTGAGATCTCAAAACCACTGATCTCAAAGATCTCAAAACCACTGCAGATGATACAAAATGCGGCAGCAAGACTGCTGACCAGCACCAGCCGCGGTGAAAACATCTCACCCATCCTCAGAAACCTACATTGGTTACCAGTAAATTTTAGAATCCTATACAAATCAATCACCCTAATACACAAAACCATCCATCATCAACTTCAACTCGACCTGGAAATCCCATTCAAACTCCACTCCTCTAACAGACCAACTAGAGAGGTTCTCAAAGGCACTCTACAATTTCCTCCTACTAAAGCCACACGTCTCTCTACGACCAAAGACAGAGCTTTTTCGATAGCAGGCCCATCTATTTGGAATAACATCCCTTCAAACCTCAGATTGGAACCCTGCCTCTTAACTTTCAGAAAAAGACTCAAGACGTGGCTCTTCCACCAAGCCTTCTCCGATCCTCCAGACAATCACTAATGGCTTCCACTCTCACCCGGCCTTGGCATTTATCTTCATGAACTATGAACTCTGGCACCTCCAGGTTAAAGCACCTTCCAGCTTTAACCCGTTCTCACTATCGTATCTTTCATAATTAATACCTGCCTTTATCTTCTTTCCAGCTTGTTTTAAGCTTCCAAGTTCTCGACTCCCGTTGATTGTAACTTTGACTTATTCCTATCTATGGTTATCTATTGTTTACCTGAATTGTTCCTTCAGTTATACCCTCTGTTAAATGTAAACCGATCCGATATGGTTATTTACTATGAAGGTCGGTATAAAAAAACTGTTACATAAATAAATAAGTCAGTCAATCGATACTTAAGGGTCCCGAGGTTTCGCATGGAAACTCTGCGCTCAGTCAAGACCGCAGTACAGCCAGGGGAGTTCCTCACGGCCTTAGACTTGTCAGAAGCCTACCTGCATATCCCGATCCATCAGGATCATCAGCGTTAACTCCGCTTCAAGGTTCTGGGACGACACTTCCAATTCCGGGCTTTGCCCTTCGGGTTAGCCACAGCACCGCGGACCTTCACCAAGGTGATCATAGTGGTAGCAGCGGCGCTCAGACGGGAAGGAATCCTTGTCCATCCCTACCTAGACGATTGGCTGATCAGGGCGAAATCCCGAGAGGAGAGCCATCGGGCAACTGACAGAGTGATCGCCCTTCTGGAAAGCCTGGGATGGGTAGTCAACCTAAACAAGAGTTGCCTACAGCCTTCCCAATCACTGGAATACCTGGGAGTCCAGTTCAACACCCAGGCAGACAAAGTCAGTCTCACTACCAAGAGGAGGTTAAAACTCCAGACGCGTCTACGGTCCTTGATGGGAGCCAGCCTGCCCATAGCTTGGGATTATCTGCAGGTTCTCGGTCTCATGGCATCCACCCTGGAAGTGGTACCTTGGGCGCGGGCCCATATGAGACCACTACAACGCTCCCTTCTCTCTCGATGGAGCCCACGCTTCCGGAATTACTCCGTGCATCTACCTCTACCAGCCAGAGTGCGGACCCAGCTACGGTGGTGGTTGCAGTCCGGCCACATGAGCAAGGGGTCGAAAATGTCCTCCCCCACATGGACTCTGCTCACCACAGATGCCAGCCTGAGCGGATGGGGAGCACACTGCGAAGAGCTCACCGCCCAGGGGCGGTGGAGCAGAGAAGAGTCGGGGTGGAACATCAACCGCCTAGAGGCACGGGCAGTCCGGTTAGCCTGCCTGCAATTTGCTCCCAGACTGCGGAACAGAACAGTCAGAGTGATGTCAGACAACGCCTCCACGGTGGCATACATCAACCGACAGGGCGGAACCAGAAGCCAACAGGTGTCTCTAGAGATAGCCCCACTGATGGCTTGGGCAGAGGCGAATCTCCAGGACATCTCCACCGTCCACATTGCCGGAAGTGACAACACCGCGGCAGACTTCCTCAGCCGGGAATGTCGAAATCCGGGAGAATGGCAGCTGTCCCCCACAGCCTTCCAGATGATTGTGGATCAGTGGGGGACTCCGGACATGGACCTGCTAGCGGACAGGTCCAATGCTCAGGTACCCAGATACTTCAGCCACAAGCGAGATCCGTTCTCTCACGGGATCGACGCCCTGGTTCAGCCATGGCCTCCAGGGACCCTGCTATACGCCTTTCCTCCATGGCCCCTGCTGGGCGCCCTTATACACAAGATTCAGAGGCACAGAGGCCTAGTTCTTCTAGTGGCACCGGACTGGCCAAGAAGATCCTGGTACGCGGACATGAGAAGACTACTGACAGGGGAGCCTCTTCCCCTGCCTCCGCTCCGGGACCTGCTGCTTCAAGGTCCCATCCTCCACGAGGATCCAGCTCAATTCTCTCTTACGGTCTGGCCATTGAGAGGTCTAGACTGAAGAAAAGAGGTTACTCGGAGCCAGTGATAGATACACTCCTCCGAGCGCGCAAGTTTTCCACATCCCTCACCTACATAAGGATCTGGAGAGTATTTGAAGCCTGGTGCGACACTCGTGGCACCAATCCACATGCGACTACTATCCCTATTGTTCTGGATTTCCTGCAGGATGGGTTTCAGAAGGGTCTCTCCCTAAGCTCCATCAAGGTTCAGGTGGCTGCGCTGTCTTGCTACGGTCCCAGAGCTACAAGCGCTGTCCTGCCGTGACCCCTTTCTCAGAATCACACCTGAGGCTATCCATCTTCACACGGTTCCCTCCTTTTTACCTAAAGTAGTCTCACAATTTCACCTCAACCAAACCATATCCTTGCCTACCACGGCGGGTTTGAAGAAATCAGAAGAAGGGCGTTTGCTACGCCATCTCGATATCGGCAGATTGCTGCCCAGATACCTGGAAACGACAGAAGCAGTACGAAAGACGGACCATCTGTTCGTCCTTCACAGCAGGAAAAAACAAGGAGAAGCGGCCTCACGGCCCACCATCGCCCGCTGGATCAAAGAAGTTATCAGAGCGGCCTACGTAGAGGCCGGGAAGTCACCGCCTCTGCAGGTCAAGGCTCATTCTCCCAGAGCGCAGGCGGCCTCTTGGGCAGAATCTAGGATGCTGTCGCCTGCGGAGATATGTAAGGCGGCGACGTGGTCCTCCCTCCATACCTTTTCCAGATTTTACCATCTGGATGTCCAGGCCAGGGAGGACACAGCATTTGCGAGGGCAGTCCTGAATGTACCTCGGGCAGCCTCCTGCTCAGTCCGGGAGTAGCTTTTGTACATCCCACTTGTTCTGAGTCCATCTGGCTACACGCTAGGAAATGTTGAGATTACTTGCCTGATAATCTCGTTTTCCTTAGTGTAGACAGATGGACTCAGCATCCCGCCCGGCTGCCAGTATACATGGGTTTCACTGATTCAAGGTAAGCCTTATCGCTTCTTATATGAGTGCGTCCACTCTACCAGGTGTCAACGTCTTCTGGTTGGGAACGCTGGCTGTCTCCAGCTACTATCAATCGGTCAGGGGAATCCTGTTTCACTAATTATTTTGATCGGTCAGTACACATATATCCATAACAGCTTTTGCAAGGAAGATTGAGTGGCTTCACTTCCTGTGGGGGTATATGTACCCGTGCTGATGTCAGATCCGTCTCCAACTGCTAGCACGAGCACACTATACCCACTTGTTCTAAGTCCATCTGTCTACACTAAGGAAAAGGAGATTATCAGGTAAGTAATCTCAACATTTCTCTTGCTCTTCCAGTTGATTTCAGTGTGATTTGAGTTCAGAAAGCATTTGCAAAGATTATTGTTTAAAGATGTTTTTAATTTATCAATTTTATATTATGTTGTTCTATTTGATTTGTGATTGAATGTGTGTGTATCTTTGTAATCCACCCTGAATGATTGCATTGGAGGTGGCGGGGTATAAGTTTATAACTTATATAGATAAATAAAATTAACCACAGGAGTTTTCAGAGGCTTCTCCTAAAGCTTCTGCTACATCACAGAATTCTGGTTTATCAGAAATCCCATGTGCTCATTATATGATCCTTCAAAATGTTTGATCCCAGGCCATTGATAGCTTTCCATTCCATTGTCATATCACATGACGAATTCCTTTTTTTTTTTATATCCAGCAAGCAATGAGGTCATACCGGAAGAGGAGAATAGAGAAGAACACCCTATAGTACTGGCACTTACACCAAGACAATCAAGAAATGTCTGTGAGAATCTTTCCCAGATTACTGATGGGGGAGACACGAGCCAAAATCAGCAGGAATTGGACAAGAAGTGGCGAGACCCTACAGGAAACTCACTGGATGGAGTCACTGCATGTGAGAGAAGTGACAGGGAGCTCACAGATATCCCTGAGCACCAGAGACCTATGAGAGCAGAGATAACCTTCCAGAGTAATAACAGTGATCAAATGACTTCTGACCTCACCCAGATTGACCTGAGAGAAATGAGACCCATTCAAAATAATAACAGTAATCAAATGACTTCTGCCCTCCGGCAGAGAGATGAGGAAGGGAAGAAATCCTTTGCTAGGAAATGTCATTTTGTATTGCACCAGAAAACTCATTCAGGAGCGAGACCTGTTTCATGTTCTCAGTGTGGAAAATTTTTCAAACAGAAGTTAACCCTGAAATTACACCAGAGAATCCACATTCAGGGGAACACTTTCACTTGTATTGAATGTAAGAAAAACATTTTTAGCAGGGAATCTTTAATAATACACCAAAGAACGCACACAGGTAAGAGATCCTCATCTTGCCCTCAAGATGGAGAAGCTTACAGCTCCGAGTTCTGTTTATTAAATCCCCAGAAAATGGAGAAAGAAGAGAGAACATTTTCATCTTCTGAAAGAGGAGAAAACATCATTCAAAAGCAAGACCTAATCATAAATGAAAAATCACAGAGAGAAGAAAAATTATTCATGTGTACTGATGGTGACAGAAACTTCAATGAGAGAGAAATGTTCACAGGAGAACTAAAATTCCAAACAGGGGAGAGAGCAGTTTCAACTAGTGAAGGCAATAAAATCTTATGTGATGAGAAAGTTTCTTCAAGAAATGGAAAAAAGCATGATGAGCAACCATTGTCTTGCTTTCAGGCTGAAAAATATTTCAATAGGAAGGCAACCATCCCACAGCAGAGGAAAATGCCCAAATCAGAAAGTCAATATATATGTACTGAGTGTAGTAAAAGCTACAAGCAAAAGTATAATCTCATAATCCACCAGAGAATCCACACTGGAGAGAAACCATTTACATGTCATGAGTGTGGTGAACGCTTTAGTGCAAAGGACAGACTCAAAGACCATCAGAGACTCCACACTGGAGTAAAACCATATACATGTTCTGAGTGTGGTAAAAGCTTCAGGCAGAAGCATGATCTCACAATTCACAAGAGAATCCACACAGGAGAGAAACCATTTGCATGCACTGATTGTAATAAATGTTTTAAGTCAAAGGGAGAAATCAAAATCCATCAGAGAATCCACACTGGAGTAAAACCATATACATGTACTGAGTGTGGTAAAAGCTTCAGGCAGAACCATGATCTCACAATTCACAAGAGAACCCACACTGGAGAGAAACCATTTACATGTACTGAGTGTGGTAAAAGCTTCAGGCGGAAGCCTGATCTCACAATTCACAAGAGAATCCACACAGGAGAGAAACCATTTACATGTCTTGAGTGTGGTGAAAGCTTTAGTGCAAAGGACAGACTCAAAGACCATCAGAGACTCCACACTGGAGTAAAACCATATACATGTACTGAGTGTGGTAAAAGCTTCAGGCAGAAGCATGATATCACAATTCACAAGAGAATCCACACAGGAGAGAAACCATTTGCATGCACTGATTGTGATAAATGCTTTAAGTCAAAGGGAGAAATCAAAATGCATCAGAGAATCCACACTCGAGTAAAACCATATACATGTAGTGAGTGTGGTAAAAGCTTCAGGCAGAAGCATTATCTCACAATTCACAAGAGAATCCACACAGGAGAGAAACCATTTGCGTGCTCTGATTGTGATAAATGCTTTAAGACAAAGGAAGAAATGAAAATCCACCAGAGAATCCACACTGGAGAGAAACGATTTACATGTATTGAGTGTGGTAAAAGCTTCGGGCAGAACCAAAATCTCATAATGCACCAGAGAATCCACACTGGAGAGAAACCATTTACATGTACTGAGTGTGGTAAAAGCTTCACACAAAAGTGTAATCTCATAATCCACCAGAGACTCCACACTGGAGTAAAACCATATACATGTACTGAGTGTGGTAAAAGCTTCAGGCAGAAGCATGATATCACAATTCACAAGAGAATCCACACAGGAGAGAAACCATTTGCATGCACTGATTGTGATAAATGCTTTAAGTCAAAGGGAGAAATCAAAATCCATCAGAGAATCCACACTGGAGTAAAACCATATACATGTAGTGAGTGTGGTAAAAGCTTCACACAAAAGTGTAATCTCATAATCCACCAGAGAATCCACACTGGAGAGAAACCATTTACATGTACCTAGTGTGGTAAAAGCTTCACGCAAAAGCGTAATTTCATAATCCACCAGAGAATCCACACTCGGGAGAAACGAAGCTGGCATCTCGTGATTCACAAGAGAATCCACACATGAGAGAAACCATTTGCATGCTCTGATTGTGATAAATGCTTTAAGACAAAGGAAGAAATCAAAATGCATCAGAGAATCCACACTGGAGTAAAACCATATACATGTACTGAGTGTGGTAAAAGCTTCAGACAGAAGATATCTCTCATATGGCATCAGAGAATCCACATTGGAGTGAAACCAAGTCCTTGTACTTTGTTCTGAAGTTTTTACCTCACAAAGGACAAACTTTCAAGTCACCTGAGAAGGCACACAGGAGTCTAATGAATTCACTCAGTCTCCTATAGAAATTGAAATTGTAGACTGGACTGATAAGGATCTTAAATAATTGGAAGCAAGAAGAATGAAATTTCCTCTGCGCTCAGGCAGGCCGATCTGGGCGAGTGGGTTATGCACCTCTACCAGCAGATGGAAATGGATTAAAAGCTGACATCACATAGAAAGCCAGAATTGGCCTCACGACGCTAATGCGCCCACTTCCCGAAGGAGGGCTAACATGTCCCAATATTCATTGATATAATATAGTTATCTGTTATGTCATATTCGGGATTGGCTGGGCAATACGGAGGTTCTAATTCCGAAAAATCTACTCCGAGACTGGTGCGCCCCATTGGACTTGGGTAACCTTCTGATAGCTCCCAAGTCCTCTCTTCCAGCACACAACCAAAACTTTCCCTATTTTATAGCCTGTTGCACAGCATGGAAACGCCTATGCTCGCAGCTGCGTCTGTCATGGCGGACATTGATCTTTGCACCTATTGTGGGACTTCCAACAAAACTCGGCGTTCCTCCTCTGGAAAGAAGCAGGCCTTACCCATGTCTCCCAATTACTCGATGCCTCTGGATCTCAGCTCTGTACCTTCACAGACCTATTTTGAGATTTTGCGGAGAAGTTTTTTCACATATCTCCAAATAAGACGCATTCCTTTTTTTTTTTTTTTTTGTAATTTAAACTTTATTTGAGAAAGAGTAAGCAGAATATACAGTACAACAAAGAACAATATGTAACCATAATTGTACAAATATTCACAATCAACAAAAGGAATAAACTGATAAAGCAACTGGATCTCTGTTTGCCTCTTTAAATCCCCCCCCCCCCCCCCCTCCCCCCTTGGGATCTTACAGAAATTAAGTTCAAGCCGGGTTCTATGAAATGTTATTTGTTACAGAATATATTAAATTAAAAAAAAAAAACAGTTCAGGCAACCGACTGATTCTGTCTCCAAAGTAAATAAGGATTCTAGATACAGTGAAATAACCCTAGTTGTTTCTGTCTGTGGGCCGTTATTTTACTAAGAGTAAAAAGCGTAGAAACACAGGATTGGATCTTAACCAATGTAGGCAAGGCCATGTCTTTCCAGTGAAAAGCTATTTCACATCGAGCCGCAGTGGCCACTAATTTAATAAATTGCTAAAGCGATCTGTCCCCTTGAGGGCATGCAGAATTCAATAAGGCTACTGAGGGTGTAAGAACAATAGCTGTTTGGGTGATATCTGTTAGCCAGCTGGCCAAGGCCCTCCATAACTGTGTAATAGTTGCATACTCCCACCAAAGGTGGAAGAAAGTCCCCTCTCCCCCCACAGCCCTTCCAGCATCTGTCAGGAGTTGCGGGATATATTTTATGCAACCTAATGGGAGTAAAATACAATCTGTATAATAGTTTAAAACTGTTTTCAATAAGCGTAGCAGATGTCAAACCTTTGCTACCGGTAAGGAAAAGTTCATCCCAAAAGTCCTCTCCTTGGGAGGATCCTAGGTCACACTCCCAAGAGTTGATAAATGCCGGTTTTACTTGTAAGCCCTGAACAAGTAATTTATAAATTTTTGACATGAGTCTTTGGACTTTGCTGACTTACAATAATTTTCAAATAAGGTTACTGTTTTAGCTAAATCAAGTTGTATACCAGATGTGCGTAGCTAGCTACTTAGTTGTAAATAATGATATAGTTCAGTCTGTGGTAGTTCAAATCTTAACTGTAAAGTCAGGAACTCTACCCAGTTAGCATTTTCCCATAATTGGCCATAGCTATATATGCCTTTAGCTAGCCAAGATCGAAAAACTGTAGACGCCTTACCCTCTAAAAAATCTTTTTGATAAAATGGGGAAGAATTAACGGAACAAATCTTTTCGCCCTCCAGCATGGGTTTCCATTTGTGCCTAATTTGTAGACTATGTTGAATTGGGGTTGATAAATTGTCCATTTTGGGCCAGAATCTACGGGACTGCCAAAGTAGGTTTGCTAGTGGAGTTGATCCAGAGAGTTCTTTTTCCATGATTGTCCAAGGTTTGCGAGAAGATGTCCTGTGCCAATCTACTACAACCCACAGCTGGGCCATTGCATGGTACCTTAAAAGATTGGGGACAGTAAGACTGCCCCTTTCCTTGGGTTGATATAAAACCTTTTGGGCCACCCTAGGGTGCTTTCCCTGCCATAGAAATTTCCTAATTCTACGCTGCCATTTTAGCAAGATGGCAGTAGGAATATTACAGGGAATAGTTTGGAACAAATAACTAATCCTAGGTAGTATATTCATCTTGAAGTTGGCGATACAGCCCAGCCAGGAGATTTATTTATTTATTTATTTATTTATTGTTTTTTGTTATACCGAGTTTCGTGACAGGCATCACATCAACCCGGTTTACAATTAACAAAGTGTGTAAAACATAACGTAAAACAATGTTCTCAAAAAGAACCTTGAACTTTAAATATCATGAATCAGATATAGGAATTGAGAAAGTTACAATAAATCAGGGAAATCAACTTGGAGCTGGAAAAGGGGAGAGATTGCACAGAGCAATATTAACATTTCAGTCTATTAATGTAATAGAGTAGCATAGTGAGTAAATAAGAATATGTGAGAAACTGTGGCAATACCTCACTATGGAACGGAACATAAATAACCAAATGCATAAATACGACAGTGTTATGATAAAAGTTCAGCAGGTATTGATGATTGTCAATTTAAGGTTGATTGAATTGTATTTGGTCCAGTTATTGGATAAGAGTTTGTGCTATTTAATGGAGGAATTATTCAAGGCTTGGAAATGCTTTTTTGAAAAGCCAAGTTTTTAGTCTTTTCCTAAATGTTAGAGAGCATGGCTCCTGTCTCAAATCTGGTGGGATAGAGTTCCAGAGAGTTGGACCTGCTGAAGAGAAGGCTCTGAGACTCAATGATTTATGTTGGTAGGTTTTGGCCTTTGGTATTTGGAGTGACTCTTTGTAGCATTCCCTGATGGGTCTGGCGGAAGTGTATTTTTTAAGATGTGGTAGCGATTCCATTCTTCCATCTCTCTGTACAGTCTCTTAATAAGAGGTGGATAATTAAGGCTATATACATCCTGATGGGAACCGATATAAATTCCGAGATACTTAATCTTTTCTTTCGCCCACTGAAAAGCAAATCTAGCTTTAAGGTCTCTCAATTGTTCATCCATTAAAGTAATATTCAAGATTTCAGTTTTGTCCCAATTGATGGAGTAACCAGAGACCTGACTATAAGATTTAATGATATCGACAACTGCTGGCAATGATCTCGTAGGGTCAGTTAAGGTAAGTATTATGTCATCCGCAAACATAGCTAGCTTAGATGTAAATTTTCCCACTTGTATACCAGTAACCTCATTAGAGTCCCGTATTTTCTGCGCCAATGGTTCAATAAATAAAGCAAATAATAAAGGTGAGAGTGGGCACCCCTGCCGAGTGCCTCGCTCCACCGGGAAGAACGTGGAGTAACCGCCATTCACTTTAATACAGGCACATGGATTATCGTATAACTTTTGAATCCAATTTATAAAAAAAACTGCCAAATCTCATTTTTGTAAAGCTTGAAATAAAAAGGGCCAATGGACCAAATCAAAAGCTTTATCTGCATCCATGGCCATCAATAAAAATGGAATCTTATGACGTTTGACCCACCATAGAGGGTTCAATAGTTTACGAATGTTATCAGATGCCAAACGGCCAGGGATAAACCCTGCCTGATCTGCGTGAATAAGCTGTGCAATATAGACATTAAGCCTGTTGGCCAATATTTTGGCTAATAATTTGAGGTCTATATTGAGCAAAGATATGGGCCTATAGGAGCCGTATTGTGTGGAGTTGCGGCCTGGTTTTGCGAGAACAGTTATTCCGGCCACATTCAAATTGGGGCTTAAAATACCTTCCGTTCGGAGAGCATTGAACATGTTGGTGAGAGGTACAAGTAAGTCGCCTGCAAAACACTGATAAAATCTGGCAGTAAAACCGTCTAAACCTGGTGATTTATTCATTTGAGTTGCTTAATGCGTTGAAAGTGCTTATGCTCTTTCAACGCATAGCCAGCATAGCTCTCTGCTTCAACGGCAGGGGAGAAAGTCTGTTACTTCACTTTCAAAGCATAGCCAGCATAGCTCTCTGCTTCAATGGCAGGGGCAATGTAGAAAAGAGGATCTATATATAGACAACAACCAACAAGGACTGAATTACATAGTCGAGTAAACAAAAGCATGGATGTAGCTTGCTTATTGAGGTGGTTACTACCCCTAACTAAGCTACATATTCAATTAGATGCAGTTCCAACACTGCTCTCTACAATAATGGTGGAGTGGAAGGGAAATAGAACTAAAAGGTACTAAGAGCCAAGCGTAACAAGTAAGAGGGAAAAAAACAGTGCTGGGCAGACTGGATGGGCCGTTTGGTCTTCTGCTGTCATTTCTATGTTTGTAAAACCTCCACTTCCATAATTTCCTTATCAAGCAATGCACGAGCTTCCTTCGGTAAATTAGGTAAAGTGATATCCTGTAAAAAAAAAACCAGGAATATCTTTGGGATTAATATTCATATTATGTGTGTAGAACTCTGAGTAAAAACGCAGAAACCTTTGACGGATATCGTCATTCGATGTGAGCATATTACCCTGCTCATCTCTGACTTTAGTAATAATATTTTGCATGCACTTGGCTCTCAACTTGTTCGCAAGTAGCTTCCCTGCCTTGTTGCCTCCCTCGAAGTATAGCTGTTCTACTTGTTCCAGCTCATAGGCAATTTTAGCCACATCTAACGCCCCAATCTGTGATCTACAAGAATCTAATGCCAAACCCAGCTCTTTAGTGGGATCTAGTTTATGCTTACGTTCGAGTTCTAATAAATGTCAGACCAATACAGTACAGTGCGCTCCGATGGAGCACACTGTTAGCCTGCTCTTGGACGCGCGTTTTTCTTTACCCCTTATTCAGTAAGGGGAGGAAAACGCGTGTCCAACCCGCAGCACCTAATAGGGCCCTCAACATGCAAATGCATGTTGAGGGCCCTATTAGGTATGCGCGCGGGATACAGAAAGTAAAATGTGCAGCCAAGCTGCACATTTTACTTTAAGAAATTAGCGCCGACCTTTCTTCCGGCGCCGGGAAAGTGCACAGAAAAGCAGTAAAAACTGCTTTTCTGTGCACCCTCCGACTTAAAAAAAGTAAAAAAAAAAAAAAATTTGAATTTGGCCCGCGGCTTTCGGGCCGAAAACTGGACGCTCAATTTTGCCGGCGACCGGTTTCCGAGCCCGTAGCTGTCAGCGGGCTCGAGAACCGACGCCGGCAAAATTGAGCGTCGGCTGTCAAACCCGTTGACAGCCGCCGCTCCAGGTCAAAAGGAGGCGCTAGGGACGCGATAGTGTCCCTAGCGTCTCCTTTTCCCTCTTTCTACCGCGCTGCCTAAGTTGCATAGTGGATCGCGCGCACCGGCCCCTTGCCGGTGCACGCGCCGGGATAGCGGGCGTTCATCCGCTCTCCCGCGGACTTTACTGTATCGAGCTGTGTGTTACTAAGGTTTTACGCTCCTGTAATTCCATTTTTTTAACGTATGAAGCGCGAGCAATGAACGTCTCCCTAATAACTGCTTTCCGATGCAGAAGCACAGCAAGCAAGAGCGCCTGGAAGCTTCAATCGCTTATAGTGCGGATGCACTTTATGATCTGTTACGGACTTCGGCCTAATCCATGGTGTCGGCTCAACGGCTCCTGTGGTTAAGAAACTGGTCGGCGAATATTTCCTCCAAGGCTCAGCTGGGATCGTTGCCTTTCAAGGGGTAAATTGCTTTTTGGTAAGGACCTCGAGGATATGATTCAATCCCTGGGGGAGAACAAGGTTCACTGACTGCCAGAAGATAGGCCCAAGTCGAGGGGCTCCTTTTCTTCACGGTCTCGATTCAGAGGGAATCGCAGATTTCGTCCGTCCAGAGCTCCAGCTTCTTCCTTTCAGCAAGCGTCAGGTCGCCAACAATCATTCCAGTCTCTGAAAGCCGCCTTATCTAATGCTCCAGCATTAGGGCTTCCAGACTACGGAAAGGATTTTTATTTAACATGTCATGAGGTTGCAGCTGTAGCAGCTGGAGTGGTAACCCAGGACCATGGAGGAAAAAAGAAACCCATTGGGTATTATTCAGCCCAGCTAGATTCTGTGGCATCTGCCTTTCCTGTTTGCCTAAGGGCTGTTGCTGCAGCAGCCCTGATGGTAGAAACATCTCAATCATTAATTCTCTGCCACCCTTTGCATCTCTGTTTACCACATGCTTTGTTCACAGTTTTAAACATTGCAAAGACCCAGGTAATCACTTTGGAAAGCATGACGAGGTATGAACTCCTTTTACAATCAGGAAATATTATCTTTCATCACTGCTCTGCTCTCACCCCTCCTACTTTACTACCAGAAATAATTGACTTAGAAACCCCAGACTATGATTGTGCAATGCTAATGGAATATGAACTGAAGCCCAGGGAAGGTTTAGCAGATATCCCCATGCAGCTGGGACGGGCCCCGCTGGCTGCTGAAGAGAGGCAACGTCGCCGTTCATTGAAGTTGTGCTTGTATTGTGGTCAAAAGGGCCACTTCTTGGCACGCTGCCAGGAGCGTGCGGAAAACACCAGAGCCGAGGTGGCCGGGAGGAGCTCCTCCTAGGCTGTGCTTCAGCTCCTCAATGCACTGTGCCAGTTACCTTAGAGTATCCTGCAGGCTCCTTCGAAACAATGGCGTTTCTGGATTCCGGAGCCGGAGGTAATTTCATCTTACAGGACTTAGTCTCCCAGTTGCAAATTCCTACGCAGAGACGTAAGGTCCCGTTACGGATTACCTCTATCCAGGGTACGCATCTTCCTGGACCTATCTTGATGTCCACCGCACCCATCACGGTCCGCACTGGGGCGATCCATTCGGAGAAGATAGCCTTCCTCGTGTTAGAGAAAGCTGTCCACCCCGTGGTGCTAGGGTTGCCGTGGTTACAAAAACACTCGCCCATGATCCAGTGGGATACGCTACAAATTGTTAAATGGAGTCCTTATTGCCTAGCCCATTGCATGAAGGTGCCTAGAACTCCTGTACTCCCCTTGATGCATTCTGCTTTGGGTCCTCCTGCACCTTACGAGGACTTCACGGATGTATTTTTCAAAGCCAAGGCGGAGATCCTTCCGCAACATCGACCCTATGACTGTGTCATTGACTTGCTGCCTGGTACCATGCCTCCTCGAGGAAGGGTTTATCCCTTATCTCTACCTGAGACCCAGGCCATGTCCGAGTACATTGCTGAGAACCTGGCCAAAGGTTTTATTTGCCCGTCCAAGTCGCTTGCATGCAACTTGCCCGTCCAAGTCGCCTGCAGGAGCAGGTTTCTTCTTTGTCAGCAAGAAGGACGGTTCATTGAGGCCATGCATAGACTATCGGGGCCGCAATGAGCCTCAATGAGTGGAAAACCTCGTTTAATACCCGGGACGGGCATTACGAGTATCTCGTGATGCCTTTCGGGCTTTGTAATGCCCCGGCTGTGCTCCAGCACCTGATGAATGAGGTGTTGCGGGTCCTTCTGAAACACATGTGTAATAGTCTACCTTGACGACGTGTTAGTCTATTCCCAAGACTTGTCTTCACACCATCAACATGTTCGTCAAGTGCTCCAGATCCTCAGGGAGCATGGTCTCTATGCAAAGCTGGAGAAGTGCAGCTTTGAAAAGTCCTCCCTACTGTTCTTAGGCTACATATTCTCCGCAGAGGGCTTCCGAATGGACTCACAGAAAGTGGCGGCGATTAGGAATTGGCCGCAGCCGAGGGGCTTGAAAGCGTTGCAACGCTTCCTCGGTTTTTCCAATTTCTACCGCCACTTTATTCCTAATTATTCTCCCATTGTGGCTCCACTAACCACATTGACCCGGAAAGGGGCTAATGCAGTGGATTGGCCTGCTTCTGCCTGTCAAGCCTTTGAGGCTTCAAAAAACACAAAGGAAGGCGATCTATAAAAGCCGTCAGGATGAACAAAAGGATAGATGCCTGATGTCTTATAATTTCCTTTATTGAAGCGGAGACACAAAATTTGCCCGACTCAGGCCGAGTTTCGCCGTTTGAAAACGGCTGCCTCAGGGGCTTGTATTCTCTCTAATACACAATTAGAGTAACTGTATATGGAAGGTCACATAGAAAACTATGTGACCAACAGCATTATTAGATCTCATGAGCGCGTTCACGGTGAAATCTCCACTTGAAAAGTCAAACATGTTTGACTTTTCAAGTGGAGATTTCACCGTGAACGCGCTCATGAGATCTAATAATGCTGTTGGTCACATAGTTTTCTATGTGACCTTCCATATACAGTTACTCTAATTGTGTATTAGAGAGAATACAAGCCCCTGAGGCAGCCGTTTTCAAACGGCGAAACTCGGCCTGAGTCGGGCAAATTTTGTGTCTCCGCTTCAATAAAGGAAATTATAAGACATCAGGCATCTATCCTTTTGTTCATCCTAAGCCTTTGAGGCTTTCAAGGAGGCCTTCCTATCGGACACCTGCCTTCGTCATCCGGATCCCACTCAACCCTTTGTGGTGGAAGTTGATGCCTCCAATGTGGCTGTGGGGGCAGTATTGAGTCAATAATCTGATTCCGGACAGCTGTTACCCTGTTCATTTTTCTCAAGGAAATTCTCCCCGGCTGAGAGCAACTATTGCGTGGGTGACAAAGAGTTGCTAGCTGTGAAACTTGCCCTGGAGGAATGGAGACAGTGGTTGGAGGGAGCCAACCATCCAGTTACCATTTATACAAGGCCAGTGGTCGCTGTTTTTCGACCGTTTTGACTTTACCTTGCGCTACAGACCCGGCTCGAAGAACGTCCGAGCGGACGCCTTTTCACACGCCTCTGAAGTTGAAGAGGCCCCTGAGATGCCCCAATATATCTTGGACCCAGAGAAAGTAAGCCTAGCGATAACTTCAGTGACCTCTATTGAAAAGACTGTGGTCCCCCGTCGCTCTCGAAGAGCAGTTCTTGAATGGGCTCATGACTCCCTTACTGGGGGCCATGCTGGTTGGAAGGGAACTTTGGATTTGCTAAATCGTTTCTATTGGTGGCCAACAGTGAGGCAGGACATTCAAGCCTTCGTGAGCTCATGCCCTACCTGTACGATTCAAAAACCACTCATCGGCAAATCCAGGGGTTTGTTGAAACCATTACCTATTCCGGTGGAACCATGGACGCACATCTCTACAGATTTTGTTGTGGACCTGCCTGCCTCAGAAGGGAATTTGGTTATTTGGGTAACTGTAGATCGATTTTCCAAGATGGCGCACTTTGACCCTTTGCCAAAACTACCTTCTGCACCCGACCTGGATGGCTTGTTTGCCCAGCATATTTTCGAACTTCATGGTCTCCCGCAGGATATAGTCTCCGATCGAAGGCCACAGTTCACAGCTCGCTATTGGAAAGCTTTATGCAAAAGGTTTAAGGTACAACTGAGCTTCTCCTCGCCGTTCCATCCTCAAAGTAATGGGCAGATGGAACGAACCAATCGAACCCTGAAGACCTTTCTTCGGGCCTTTGTGAATGAACGACAAGATAATTGGGCCAAACTACTTCCCTGGGCGGAGTTCTCGTATAATAATCACACGCATGCTGCTACTGGAAGTTCGCCATTCCTTGTGGTGTATGGGAAGCAACTTTGTCCGCCTTTGCCTTCACTAGAACCTAGTGCACTCCCGGCAGTGCAACTTTCAGCTCGTCAACTTCGTTCTTTATGGACCTCCACCCAGGAAAAGATCCGTAAAGCCGCCCTGTCCGCCCAGAAGTGGGCAGATAGACACCGTCAGCCAGCACCTATCTTCCTCCCAGGAGACCGTGTGTGGCTTAGCACCAGAAATCTACAGTTACGAATTTCTTCCAATTTCTTCCATAATCATAATTAAATATTAAATGAAAACAGTATACACATATATGATTATCCTGACAATCATATAAATGGTAACCTCATCCCACTTCTCATTTAGGGGCGGATTTTCAGAGCCCTGCTCGCGTAAATCCGCCCAAAACCGGGCGGATTTACGCGAGCAGGGCCCTGCGCGCCGGGAAGCCTATTTTACATAGGCCTCCTGGCGCGCGCAGAGCCCCGGGACTCGCGTAAGTCCCGGGGTTCTCGGAGGGGGGCGTGTCGGGGGCGTGTCGGGGGCGTGTCGGGGGCGGGCCCGGTCGTCGTGGCGTTTCGGGGGCGTGTCAGCAGCGTTTTGGGGGCGGGTACGGGGGCGTGGCTACGGCCCGGGGGCGTGGCCGCGCCCTCCGTACCCGCCCCCAGGTCGCGGCCCGGCGCGCAGGAGGCCCGCTGGCGCGCGGGGATTTACGCCTCCCGGAGGGAGGCGTAAATCCCCCGACAAAGGTAAGGGGGGGTTTAGACAGGGCCGGGCGGGTGGGTTAGGTAGGGGAAGGGAGGGTAAGGTGAGGGGAGGGCAAAGGAAAGTTCCCTCCGAGGCCGCTCCGATTTCGGAGCGGCCTTGGAGGGAACGGGGGGAGGCAGCGTGGCTCGGCGCGCACAGGCTATACAAAATCGATAGCCTTGCGTGCGCCGATCCAGGATTTTAGTGGATACGCGCGGCTCCGCGCGTATCTACTAAAATCCAGCGTACTTTTGCTTGAGTCTGATGCGCAAGCAAAAGTAGGCTGATCGCACTTCTTTTAAAATCTACCCCTTAGAGTATATTATTGATCTATGTAACCGTAAATATTGGCACACTATGGATAACCTAGAAACCAAACATATTTCGTGCCTAAATGTAAACCGTTGCGATGGTACATTACTAAACGACGGTATAGAAAAGTTTTTAAATAAATAAATAAAAATAAAGACTAGCTCCGAAATTTTGTGGGCCTTTTCGAGTCGCCGAACGAGTGGGAGCTGTTTCATACCATCTGCGCTTACCCTCTTCCATGAGGATACACGATGTATTCCACGTGTCCTTACTAAAGCCGCTTGTGTTATCCAGGTACCACTCCCGAGCTCCTGCATCATCAGATCCCTCTGTACCAGACGACGTCACGTATCAAGTGCGTGAGGTATTGGATGTCCGGTTTCATCAAAGTCAATGGGAGTACTTGCTTGCTTGAAAGGGATGCGGACCTGAGGATAATTCATGGGAACCGGCCCGTAACATCCTCGACAAAGATCTGTTATGGCAGTTTCATTTGGACCACCCTAGTAAACCCGGACCCGCTAACAGGGATCGTAAGAGGGGAGGTACTGTTGCAGTTCTGGCCGCTACTGCCGCGGCCAGTCCCTTACCTTCACTCTCCCGGACCTGCTCCTGAGGCCTAATTCGCGGCCTGGTTGGCGGCGTCCCGGCTGGGGCTGCGCCACGGTGAGCTCCCCCATGGACGCTTAGCCCCTAGGCGTGCGCGCGCGCCACTTGGGCGCTTTTCTAGGCCGTTTCCCGCCACGGGTGACTCCGCCCAGATCCTGACGTCAGACGCCGCGGCCTTCTTAGTTTGGCCGCGGTCAGCCAGTCTTTGCCTTGCAACGGGTTAGCTTCCTGGTTTGTCTTTGTCGCTCCGTTCCTGCCTGCCTGCCTGCTTGCTACAGTACCTGCTTGGTTCCTGCCTGCTTGCTACAGTACCTGTTTGGTTCCTGCCTGGTTCCAGTACCCGAGTCTTACTACAGTTCCTGCCTGGTTCCAGTACCTTTGGTATGGCACATGTTTCCTAGCAACAATACGCCCTAGTTTTTTCCTGTTGCCAGTCACTGCAGGTGAAACTCTAGGGGTTCCTGTATACAGTCCCATGAAACCACACAAACGACGAAGAAAATCTGAAGTTTCAATTGGAGATTGGTCTGACCAAGAATGGCCACCGGAACGTATTATAGAATATTATGGACCAGCTACTTGGGCAGAAGATGGTTCATATGGATACAGAACACCAGTCTACATGATAAATCGTATCATCAGACTCCAAGCAGTACTTGAACTTCTTACTAATGACTCTGCGCTGGCTCTCAACATCCTAGCCAAGCAAAACACGAAATTAATCACTGCTGTATACCAGAATCGACTGGCATTGGACTACCTTCTAGCTCAGGAAGGTGGTGTGTGTGGGAAGTTTCATCTTTCTAATTGTTGTTTACAGATCGATGATAAAAGCAAAGTCATCGAAGAGATTACTGATCGAATATTGCGACTGGCTCATGTTCCTGTGCAGACCTGGTCCGGGGCCTTTGATTGGACAGCATCAATGCCCAGCTGGATCTCATCCATTCCAGGATTCAAGGAGCTTTTCTTTCCCTTGATATTTTTCCTAATCTCTTGTGCTATATTTCCTTTATGTTTCCCTCTATTCCTTAGGAACTTACGTGCCATGATAGAGAAGATCGCTGATCGAAGAGCAGCAGCCCAAATCATGATGCTGAACCAGTATATTTCAGTCTCAACATTTCCCTCCTATGATTCATCAGACTCAGAAGATGAATACTCTGACACTAACCTTTAATGCCATTAATGTGACTAACGTACTTGGGCCATCATGTCTGTTAGGGTTAAGTCCGGCTACAAAGGGGGGGGGGGGTGCTCCACTAGGGACCCCTTGTCTCAACCCCGGTGAAGAAACCAACAACCTAGCAAACATATTAGGGCCCACACCAAGTGAATGTAATACTAATTATTGTTTGTCTTTTCAGCTACCTCACAGATGAAAGTGATACTTCCGCCTTCTACAGAAGTTGAAGTATCAAAGGGGGGAATGAAGGAGTTCAATTTTATGGACGATCGTTGAATGAGACAACTGAAAACCTCTGATTAACACTGCCAGCAGTGACATGCATTGAAACGCACAGCCATATCGAATGTACTAACATTTGAAACGCAATGGCACGCATTACGTAGTGACGTAGTTACGTACTGACATTCAGTGGAACGCACCACCATTTTGTAATAATAATTTGTATTGTATTAATACGATAGATGCTATAAAATGTCTAACATATCACGTCAATTAAATGACGAACCAATGACTTGATTATAAGCTACACCTACTTGAAAGAATGTATAAAAGTTTACTCCCCACGGGGAGTGGCATGCAGTTGTACTAAGCCATTGTCTTAGCTGCATCTTGCTGGCAATAAAAGTCTATCTTTACGGATCAGTTGTCTGGGCCTCCTTTCTGACTTTTTAAGACGGTTACATATTTACTGGTGAAACTTAATAAAACATTTTATGCAAAATAAAAAAAAAAATACTGTGGGCCATCTGCTAGTGTGCAACTGCTCTTTCTAGACATCTTTTCTGCTATTTTGAACTGATTGATTTTGTTTTCTTCTTCCAATTTTTGTACTACTTCATGGTGACAAGTCAATTTCATTGGCTACCTCTTGCCACCCCCCCTTCTAGTTTAAATGCCCGATAATGTATGCTCTGAATTTCTCCCTTAGCATCCGGTACTTATCCGGCTATCTTGTGTGGTCAAAACTACATAGCCACCACTTGTAGAAAGAGTCCTGTGAAACGGCACTACACGCTCTCCGGGGCAGGGGGAGCAAAGCAGAATAAAGGAACTGCCCTGTGGTACACCTGCAGTGACCGCGATCAGGAGCAGCACAGCTCCAGCCCAAACCCGAGAACCCTCCGTCGCTCTCGCCTTAATGCGCCCGTCCCACTGCAGGATCCCCGGCCTGGCCCACCGCCTCTCCTTACCCATCTCGATGGTGCCTCCCTCTTCTTCCCCTTCCTCGGCCTGCTGCTCTCCCCCTGTGCCTTAAAATGTGAGTTCGGTGTTTTTAACTACCGGTTTGCATATTCTTAGCTTGATGTAAGGGGTTAGGTTAAATTTTTTTAAGCATTAAAAATGTGCACTGGACGAGGTGGAGGTGAGAGGGATCGCTGCCTGCTGCCCGTGGAGCCTATTACCTGCAAATTTGATTTCCTCTAAGCTTGCCTTGGAGCTATCCAGCCCTGTTGAGCAGGGGGACGATTGAGAGGACTTCCGGGAGCTGACGTCACGGAGGCGGGGCCTCCCACTGAATAAAATCGGACGCCCTGCAGGATTCCTAACGAGGTGGAGGTGAGAGGGATTACTGTCTGCTGCCTGTGGAGCCTATTACCTGCAAATTTGATTTCCTCTAAGCTTGCCTTGGCGCTATCCAGCCCTGTTGAGCAGGGGGACGATTGAGAGGACTTCCGGGAGCTGACGTCACGGAGGCGGGGCCTCCCACTGAATAAAATCGGACACCCTGAGGCACGTCGCCAAAGCTGCGCGCGCCAAAGGGGCGCGCGGCTTTGTTTTTTTGAAACAGCAGATTACTTGACAATTAAGGTAATATGTGAATTTTCGATCTAATTGTGCGGGTTATTGATACTCTCCCACTGAAACCTCCATTCATAAAGTTATATTAAACTGTTTGAGTTTGGGTCAGGAGGAAGTACTGAGGCGTTTTTTATTTCTTCAAGATTTGATGCCTCACACGAAACGAAAGGCAAAGGTTAGGGAGATGTCCGCGTCTTCTCCTATACCTAATGCCTCACAGCCTCGGATACCTACCTTCTTTTCCCCTTTAACAGGTATAGAAACGGTGGCACAGGTCGCTGGAGAGGGCATTGAGCAGTTGTTCCCCTCCTTGACCGAAACATCATTGAGTCCCGGGGCTCCAAGCACCCCTCCCCCACCCTCGCAGATTACCTCTGATTTATAAATAGTTCATAATGGTCCTTTGGAGATGGGGGAAGGAACTTCAGCTACAATGGGGAACAATGAACCAAGAACCCTGGAGGGTGATATATTGTGTTTGGATAAACCAGCTGAGATTACTATGGACAATTTATGGGATGCTATAAAAGCTTTGGAGGTAGCAGTTGTTAATCTTTCTAGGATAACAATAGATTCCAACAAACGATTTGACAATTTGGAAAGATCTATGTCAAATGTGGACATTAAAATTCAACAAACTGATAAGAGACTGGGTAATTTAGAAGCTTGGCAGCAGAAATTTGCATGAGCAGAAATAATATATGACAGGAAAATAGAAGTTTTGGAAAACACATTTAAATATTTAAATCTTAGAGTTATAAATTTTCCAAAACTTGATTTAATATCGCCATATGAAATGTTCAAGGAATATCTCATAGAAATTTTGAAGATTCCCCAAACTACTATTCCTGTTGTCTCTAAAATTTATTATGTAACTCCAAAAGGAGCACCCACATTAGCCAATACTGATGCTCAAAATACTTTGAATCTAACTGAGATAATAGAGTCCAATGTTGATACTGTAATTACAAAAAGATGTTTTACATGTGTCATTTTCGTTTGCCATGGATAGAGATTTAGTTTTTAAATCTTATATGAAAAATAGATTATTATCTTTCCATGGACTAAGAGCAGAGGTTGAAGCTAAAGGAGGGAAAATGCTCTTAAAATTTCCCTGTAAATGTGAAATAGTAATACAGCTGAAGAAATATGTATTTTTTGAAGTATCTCAGCTTCGGGCGTTCCTGGATTCATATCCCCAGGATAGTATGACTGAAGTGCTAGAACCGAATTAAGTTGATACCTGTATAACTCAATTTTCAGTTGTTCCCTGGTAGAAATAGTTTATACCAGGTTTTCCCTTGTTATTGCTCTAATGTAATTATAACTTTATGAGAATTACCTCATCGATTAATATGAGTACTAGTGGAAATTGAGTTTAAATTTGGAAATATTGTATGTTTAATTGACTTGTTAAATCTTCCAAGAGTATTCATGAATGTTTGGTCTATATATATTATTTGGAAATGCATAAATAAAAAAATTATAAAAATATGCACTGGAAATCAATGCACAGTTTTTTAACGCTCAGATTATTGCCGCAGCCCCTTTCCTTTTAGCTCCTTTTATCTTTGCCGCAGCACTCCTACTAACAGTCGCAGAGTGATGACACACGGGAAGCAACACGCCCACTAACGATCGCAGAGTGATGACGCACGGGAAGAAGCACTCCCACTAACAATCTCAGCGTGATGACGCACGGGAAGCAGCAGCCCCGCCCGCAGAAGAGAAAGTTGCACGAGGTGAGGCGGAGGGAAAGCTCTTGCACTCCCTCTCCCCCTTGCTCGTAAGCGAGCAATTTACTTTTCTTAACCAGAAATAAGCGATTGCAGTGAAGCTCAGCCCCGGAGGGTAAGCGGTGCCTTTCCAGCCTGTTCTCTTCCCGGTGTCCCTGTGACATTTTCTAGCAGAAGCAGCAGCGCTGAGTGTGAGGAGCTCCAGGCAGGGGGCTCTGCACAGGGAGCAGGGGAGGGAAAGCAAAGCGGGCTCAGGTCTTTAAATCCCTGAATGCAGCTGCCCTGACGAGCTCCTCTGACTGTTGCTCTTAGTATTCCCAATTATTTGGCTTTCAAAAACTTGAACATTAAAAAGTTAGGACTTTAGGGATCAAAACTCCTCACCAGGCCATGTGGCTTGAATAAGAGCTGAGTGAGTGGGTGGGGGGAGGCGTAAAGAGAGTAGAGGGGAGTTAGTGCACCAGAGGCTTCTGTCAAAGCTCACAATTTTACTTGCATACAGAAACCTAAGATAAGAACATGCCGTACTGGGTCAGACCAAGGGTCCATCAAACCCAGCATCCTGTTTCCAACAGTGGCCAATCCAGGCCATAAGAACCTGGCAAGGACCCAAAAACTAAGTCTATTCCATGTTACCGTTGCTAGTAATAGCAATGGCTATTTTCTAAGTCAACTTAATTAATAGCAGGTAATGGACTCCTCCAAGAACTTATCTAATCCTTTTTTAAACACAGCTATACTAACTGTGGAAGATGTAAGAGATTATACCTATACACGAAAAGAGCAAGAACCTCAATAATAACAAAACAGAAATGACAGGTTCAAAATACAATACTTTCTATCTTTTATACTGTCAATTCCTGGTAAAACACAGCATCACATCATTACCAAGTGCTAAAGTACAATCTATCATCTCTTGCCAAATAATGGGCTGCAAACTGTGTCAGATATGTACTGTACTCAAAAATTTCATTCATCAGCTTGTCTTACTCATAAAAGCATACTTTTCCTAGCGTGTAGCAGATGGACTCAGGACCAATGGGTATAGTGTATTTGTGCTAGCAGTTGGAGACGGATCAGATTTCAATCTTACGTCAGCCTCTAGTACATATACCCCTGCAGGAAGTGCAGATCCTCAGTATTTTCCGTCTCCAAAGCAGTTAGGAGCTATCTGCACGCTCTCCGAGCATTAGACCAAATCTAAAGAACAAAATCCTACCTGAAGACGAGCCCCGTACTCCTGCGGTGATACCCTCGGGTCCCTCCCCCAGTTGAGTTTCCCGAGGTGATTTCTGTGATCCCTCGGAGGTGAGAGCCTCAGTCCGGTGGCCGAATCGCGGCAGGGACCTAGCCCCCGAGCGAGACAAGTTTGGGCGCAGCGTAGAGGCAGCCTCGGTCGGATAGCCGAATCGCGGTGAGGACTTAGCCCCCGAGCGAGAGGAGTTCGGGCGCGGCTGAGAGGCAGCGGGTGCACCCCCTTGAGCGCGGCGGTGAAGGTATTTATCCTCTCTCCCCGCAGCTGGAGTCCGCCCGGAACAAAACCGGGAAGCGCCGAAAACAACGTAAGGCGTACATCTTCTACTTAACCAGTCTCCGAAGATCGAGGAGGAGCAGGGTCTGCCCACGTGGATACCCTCCAAGGAGGTCGCCATATTGTTCGCACGCTCGCCGTCGCCATCTTGGCCTTATTCGCCGCCCGATCGAGCGCACAAATTAAGCTAAGCGCATAAGATTAATTGGGCGCATATTATAGGCGCACAAAATTTGGGCGCACGTTTTTAGGCGCACATTAATAATTTGCGGCGCATAAGTTACGCGCACAGTACAAGGTGCATATAACACACAGGCTTCCCACTCCCATGTTCTCTTTCAG
This sequence comes from Rhinatrema bivittatum, assembly GCF_901001135.1. Classification (NCBI taxonomy): domain Eukaryota; kingdom Metazoa; phylum Chordata; class Amphibia; order Gymnophiona; family Rhinatrematidae; genus Rhinatrema; species Rhinatrema bivittatum. The sequence goes on from NC_042616.1 coordinate 24,686,861, forward strand.
ATATACAGGCTTCTCACTCCCATGCTGAGTCTCACACACACCCAGGTTTCTCACTCCCATGCTCTCTCTCACATAATCAGGCTTCTCACTCCCATGCTTTCCCCCCCCCCCCCCCCAAACCAGGCTTCTTACTCCCATGCTTTCTCACATACCCAGATTTCTCACTTCCATGCTTTTTCTCTCACACACACACACACACATCAGTCACATCCCTGACTGTCTCACACTCTCACATACACATCAGCTCTCTGACCAGTTTCTCTCAATCACACACATGCTCTCAATCAAATACGTTCTCTCACTTACACACAGGCTGGCTGGCTGCTTCTCTCTCTTTCTTTCACTCACTTCCTCCCCCCCCCACGGGAGGCTCATGCTGCTGTCTCCTTTCTCGATTACCAGCTGCTTCAATTGCTCTGGGGCCGCTGCTGCAGCCGCCGCTGCTACTTTATCACGCGGCACGGTCTTTCTCCTTCCCGCGCACCGCGTATCACTTCCTGTTCCGGGTCACGGGGGGGCGGGGGCGCGGGAAGAAGAAAAGGCCAGCCGCGGGTGCCACTGCTTCTTTTAGCACTGCTGCCGTTCCCACTGGGCTTGAACGTGTTGATAGCCCGGCGGCAACGGCAGCAGGGAAGAAAGAGCAGCGGGAGAGACCGGGAGCACGCGACGCACCGGTTGAAAATCGCTGGAGTAGGGTGATGAAAATAATAAAGGGGATGAAACAATTCCCCTCTGAAGAAAGGCTAAAGAGGTTAGGACTCTTCAGCTTGGAGAAGAGACGGCTGAGGAGAGATATGATAGAGGTCTATAAAATAATGAGTGGAATGGAACGAGTAAACCTTATTCCCTGTACATACCAGGATCATTCCAGACGCTGGGTTATGTTCCATGTCCAGCAGATGGAGTCAGAACACAAAATTCCCAGGGGAGGAACCATATAACCACGCCTCCCCTGTAACAGCTCTCAGTAACGTTCTGACTCCAGCAGATGTGAGCAGGGGACTTGTGGCCCCCAGCTTGTTAGCTTAGGGCTACCTCCTCAGGGGGATCAAGTTTAAAAAAAAAAAAAATAGGAAGTTTTAAATTTACAGTTTAGGTCACTTTGCTAAGGCTCCTCTTACAGCAGTGGGAGAGCTCTCCGCTGGTGCTGGCTCATCGCTCTCTAGCCTGGTGAAAGAAAGAAAACAGGCTGTTGCCTGTTTTCTTTCTTTCTTTTCTTATTTTCCTCACTGAGGGCTCAGTTGGGGTAAGTGTATTTTTGTTTTATCTTCTTTTTCAGCAGAAGACTGCAATTTTTTGGACTGCGTGCGGCTCTCTGAGGTGAAAGTCGGTAGTGCTGGCCTCTCCCTCCTGACCCAGGTTTTCCCCCCTCCCTTTTGGGGAGCGACCGACGTCCTGACCCGTGGCCCCGCGAAGCACCATTCTCCGGGGCTGCCTGCTGTCGGGAGGTTAATTCCCCGTCAGTTCTTCTTTAGGTCGGTGAGGGACCGCGGCAAGCGTCCGTTGCCGGGTCGGCGCTCATTTTAGGCGCGAGCCTCCTGTAGAGCCTCCCCCCCTCTCTCTCTCCCTGCGGCGATGCAGTCCTCGGCGCCTTGTGAGGGCTCCGACAGGGCCGGATTATTTCCTGAAGAGGGTCTGGGCTCAGGCTGTTTCCCCGAGGGGGAATGTGCGCCAGCTACTAACAAGGACGTTCGAGCTGCAGCCCGCGGGGGAAGGAAGCGCCAGGCCCCGCTCCCTCTCAGCGCGGGAACGGCGGCCATTTTGTTGCAAGATTCTGATGCCGCGCTTTCTGAGGAGGACACGGATATTCCGTTCCCCACTTCTAGGCCTGTTTTGGACCCTTACTCCGAGTCTAATCCTGGTAGGCAGAAGGGGGATCCCCCGAGGGGTGACCCCTCAGGATGCCAGGCCTTTTCCCCTGAATTCATAGTCCTGATTGCACAGGGCTTTTCTTCAGAGCCGAGACACGACCCTCGGGACCTGGGGACCCTCTCCCCCCATGATACCAGGTCCCACCCCCCTCCTGGGTGGGACCCTCCCTCAGGCTCGCCCCCTTTAGTAGGCGGGGGAGCGGGGACATCTCGTGGCCCTACCGGGACACCATCGATAATACAGACTTCGTCGGGGGAAGGACAATCCCAGGACCCCGACGTGGACGACCCCCACCTTGGCGGCCCAGGTGGAGGGCGACGACCCTAGGGTCCTCCGCATCTTCCAAGCGGCGGAGTTAGACGACCTCATTCCCTACATCCTCCAGGGAATGGATATTGATCCCCCTCCGGAACCGGTGGGGCCTGACCCGGCTCTCAAGAAGGGGGACCCCCTCCTAGCAGGACTGCGGCCTCCAGCCAAGTCTTTTCCCACTCGTCACAAGATCTTGCAGTTGATCACTCGGGAATGGGACTCCCCGGAGGCCAACCTTAGGGTCGGCAGAGCCATGGAAAAATTGTATCCTCTAGCGGCCGATTTTTTGGAAATTCTCAAAGTTCCCGTCGTAGATTCTGCGGTATCGGCGGTCACAAAGCATACCACTATTCCTGTCACTGGAGGGACGGCGTTGAAGGATGTGCAGGATCGGAAGCTGGAGGTTTACCTCAAGCGTGTCTTTGAGGTCTCGTCCTTAGGGATGCGGGCGGCTGTCTGCAGTTCCCTCGCTCAGCGAGTGGGTCTTCGGTGGGTGCAGCAGCTTCTCACCTCCCAGTCCTTACCAGACGCTGAGGCTCTCCAGGCAGACAGACTGGAAGCTGCGGTTGCCTATGGAGCGGATGCTTTATATGATCTTTTAAGGGTCCTAGCCCGAACCATGGTGGCGGCGGTCTCAGCGCGTCGGCTCCTTTGGCTTCGCAATTGGTCGGCTGATGCTTCTTCCAAGACTCGTTTGGGGTCCCTTCCTTTTTAAGGGTAGGTATCTTTTTGGTGAAGACTTGGATCAGATCATCAAGTCCCTTAATGAGAACGCGGTGCACAAGTTGCCCGAAGATCGACCCCGTTCGTCAAGATCATATAACTACTCCAGAAACCGTTATCGTAACCAGCAGAGAGCGCATCCTCAGAGGCAACAACCACCTCGGGCTCCGTCTTCTTGTTCGCACTCCTGGAACCGGCCCTTTCGTGGGCGCCGCCAGGGTAAGGAAGCTCAGGGTGCTGGTACATCCGCTAAATCTACCCACTGATGCCAGATGGACCCGCGAGGTGGTCCCTCGATTGGGGGGTCGCCTTGCTCTCTTCTACAAAGAGTGGGTCCAAATCACTTCGGATCAATGGGTTCTGGATACTTTAAGACGCGGTTACGCTTTGGATTTTGTTTGCGCTGCTCGGGACCGGTTCCTATTTTCTCCTTGCGGGTCCTTAATCAAACAGGGAGCTGTGCGGCAGACCCTCGATCGTCTCCTTCAATTGGGGGCCATAGTGCCGGTGCCAGCTGCCGAACTGGGCCGGGGGCATTATTCAATCTACTTTGTGGTTCCCAAGAAGGAAGGTACTTTTCGTCCTATCCTGGACCTCAAGCAAGTCAACCGGTCCCTCAGAGTTCCTCGTTTCCGCATGGAGACACTCTGTTCAGTGTTAGCGGCAGTTCATCCGGGAGAGTTCTTGGCTTCCTTGGATCTCACGGAGGCGTATCTCCACATACCAATTTGTCAAGCTCATCAGCGTTACCTACGCTTCAAAATTTTGGGTCAACACTTCCAATTTTGCGCTCTTCCCTTTGGCCTGGCCACAGCTCCACGGGTTTTCACAAAGATCATGGTGGTAGTGGCGGCAACCTTGCGCAAGGAAGGCATCCTTGTGCATCCTTACCTAGACGATTGGCTCATCCGTGCAAAGTCACGAGCGCAGTGTATCCTCGCAATCGACAGAGTGGTACAACTTCTCCAATCTCTGGGATGGATTGTCAATTTCACCAAGAGCAGCCTGGTACCGTCCCAGTCGTTGGATTTTCTGGGAGCTCACTTCGACACCAAGAATGCCAGGGTTTTTCTGCATCCGGACAGAGCTCATTCTCTGCGTCAGCAGATTCAAGGATTTATGGCGCTAGAGACGCCCACTGCCTGGGACTACCTGCAGGTACTGGGGACCATGGCCTCGACCATCGATCTGGTTCCTTGGGCATTTGCTCATCTGAGGCCTATGCAGAGATCCCTACTCTCCCGGTGGCAGCCGTTGTCGAGAGATTTTCAGGCAATCCTTCCGATTCCGAGAGGAACCTCCATCAGTCTCCATTGGTGGCTGGAACCGCGGCACCTAGCTCAGGGGGTGTTGCTGGAGGACCCGGATTGGGTGATTATCACCACGGACGCCAGCCTCGCAGGCTGGGGAGCGGTCTGTCGGGACAGCGCAATCCAGGGTCGATGGACGGAGGAACAGTCAAAGTGGCCCATCAACCGCTTGGAGACCAGGGCAGTTCGTCTAGCGTTACAGGGATTCTTCCCCATAGTACGCCATCAAACAGTCAGGGTGCTATCGGACAATGCGACTACAGTGGCGTACATCAATCGCCAGGAAGGCACGAGAAGTCTGGTCTCTCTGGAAACCGACAAACTGATGGAGTGGGCAGAGCTTCACCTCCAATGACTAGCGGCCTCGCATATAGCGGGAGTGGACAACGTACAGGCGGACTATCTCAGCCGACAAAACTTGGATCCCGGAGAGTGGGAGCTCTCGCAGCAAGCGATGTGGATAATAGTACGGCGATGGGGGACACCGCACGTAGACTTAATGGCAACCGCCGGAAATGCAAAGGCCGCCCACTTCTTCAGCAGCAGGCGGGAGCGCGGCGCCGAGGGCGTGGACGCGCTGGTCCTGCCCTGGCCGCGCCACTGTCTCCTATATGTTTTCCCACCGTGGCACCTCGTGGGCAAGGTCATCCGCAGGATAGAGGCACACCAAGGGCCGGTGATCTTTGTGGCGCCAGTGTGGCCCCGACGACCGTGGTTCGCGGATCTGCTCAATTTGACGGTGGAGGGTCCCCTTCGTCTCTGTCAGCTGCCACGTCTTCTACGTCAGGGACCAATATTTTTCAAGGAGGCAGATCGCTTCTGTCTTGCGGCCTGGCTTTTGAGAGGCGTCAGTTGAGGAGGCGCGGTTATCCGGAGCCGGTTATTTCAACGCTACTGAAAGCACGTAAGATTTCCACCTCTGTTACCTATGTCCGTGTCTGGAAGGTCTTTGAGGATTGGTGTGGAGCGAATGACATTCTTCCCATGCAGGCCTCAGTGCCACAAGTCCTTTCCTTCTTGCAGGCAGGTTTGGATTTGGGTCTTGCTTACAATTCTCTTCGGGTTCAGGTGGCGGCACTGGGGGCTTTGCTTCGCAGTGGAAATAAGGAGTTTCTGTCCTCGCATCTGGACGTCTCTCGTTTCCTTAAAGGAGTGAAACACTTGAAGCCTCCGATTCACCCACCTTGTCCATCGTGGAATCTGAATCTCGTGCTTCGAGTCCTCGGTGGTTCGCCGTTCGAACCTCTAAGCTCGGCTACCATCAAGGATGTCACACTCAAGACCATTTTTCTCGTGGCAATCAGTTCAGCAAGACGTATTTCCGAGCTGCAGGCCCTATCCTGTCGTGAACCATACCTTCGTTTCACGCCTGAAGGGGTTTCGCTGAGGACGGTTCCTTCTTTTCTCCCTAAAGTGGTTTCGGCATTCCACCTTAACCAATCGGTGGAATTACCATCTTTTGCCTCTTCTGAGTCTGGAGACTTGCGTAGACTGGATGTACAGCGGTCTCTGATACGCTATCTGGATGTGACTAATGATTTTCGGCTCTCCGATCATCTGTTTATTCTCTGGTCCAGACCTCGGAAGGGTTACATGGCCTCCAAACAATCTATAGCGCGGTGGTTGAAGGGAGCGGTCATAGTGGCGTACCTTGGCGTAGGTAAGTCCCCTCCGATGGCTGTCAAGGCTCATTCTCTTCGAGCCCAGGCGACATCTTGGGTGGAGAGCTCCTCCGTCTCCACTCAGGAGATTTGTAGGGCGGCCACCTGGAAGTCAATCCATACTTTTGCGAGACATTATCGCCTGGACGTCGGTGCTCCATCGGGCGGTCAGCTTGGAGACAAGGTAATACGAGCAGGGCTGTCTGCGGCCCACCCGTGATGGGAAAGCTTTGGTACATCCCACCGTCTGGAATGATCCTGGTATGTACAGGGAAAAGAAAATTATTCCTTACCTGCTAATTTTTGTTCCTGTAATACCATGGATCATTCCAGACACCCTCCCTTGGTTTGGGGGTTTTGCTTGTGGGACATCCCTGCCTACCTGTCTTAACAATCTTTTACTCTGTATTTCTAATACTGCGCGTCTTTTTTGTTCACGCACTGCTGTTCGCAAGTTTCACTGTTCAGAATTCAGTTGCTGTTCTTTTACACAGTGGTTATTTCAATTCCTTTTTGGATTACTTGATCCCTCTGTTTTTAGTCTCTCTCTTTTGGGCTTTGCTAGTCTAGTTACTGAGAGCTGTTACAGGGGAGGCGTGGTTATATGGTTCCTCCCCTGGGAATTTTGTGTTCTGACTCCATCTGCTGGACATGGAACATAACCCAGCGTCTGGAATGATCCATGGTATTACAGGAATGAAAATTAGCAGGTAAGGAATAATTTTCTTATCAGTTGTTTGCTCTTTTGATCAGGGGACGCACAATGAAGTTACTGGATAATAAATTTAAAGCTAGTAAGAGAAAATATTTTTTTACTCAACGCATAATTAAGCTCTGGAATTAATTGCCAGAGGATGTGGTGAAAGCTATTAGTGTAGCTGCGTTTAAAAAAGGTTTGGACAAGGCATGACATCTAAAACCTTTGGAGATTGGCTTAAAAAGGGAATTAAGAACTTCGGCCGATTGTGGGGACTTGACGGGATGATCCCATACACCTCCCTACAGGCGGCTTATGACCTATCATCGGGAGATATATTTCAATATTTACAAATTAGACACTTTTTTCAAGTGGAAAAGGTGGGGGGGGATCTAATCCTCGGCAAGACGCAATTTGAGGCTTGGTGTGATCAGGCAGACACCTTGAGGAAAGCTATCTCGCAGGTTTATAATTATCTTAATAAGGACCCCGTGGTTAAACCAGCGTATCAGCAGGCTTGGGAGAGGGATTTGCACAGATCCCTGTCGGATGAGACGTGGGATCAGATATTTTCTTGCACGAAACGGGGTCTCCCCTATTCGCAGCTGATAGAGAACAGGTACAAAGTATTATTACGTTGGTATTATACCCCATCTAGACTACATAAGTTTAAGGCAAACTATGACGACCGATGTTGGAAGGGGTGCGGGGAAGAAGGTACGTTCTATCATATGTGGTGGACATGCCCTTATCTAGTCAAATTCTGAGATGAATTGGCCCTACTCATCCGAGCAATTCTCGGGACCGCGATAGTCCTTCAACCAGAGCAGGTGTTATTGAATCTTCCGTTGGAGTTGTCACTACTACAGGGAAAACTCATTAACTATATCTTGTCTGCTGCCAAATGTCAGGTAGCCCTGGAATGGAGGTTGCCTGGTCCTATAGCCTTTGGGAAAATTCATAACAGATTGCGCACTCTCAGTTTGTTACACGACAGCGTCAACACTTTTCGAGAATGTGAAGTAGCTTCATCTCGGAGGGTATGGCAGCCATATAGAGATTGGCAAGCACGACAACATTCATAGATTCCTCATCCTCATCACAATTGTACCGCAGTTTTTATTAATTAATGCTTTCCATATACACAGTCTACTCTTACTATTACTATTACTTATTAAGCACCTGGGGGATTGGGAGGGAGGGGGGAGGGAGGGATATTGAAAGGCAAGTGTGTTGGTGTGCGAAGGTCCACGAGTTGAGCGCTAGATTGTTTTGTTACCTTACCATTATTGTATCTTGTTGACTTGTTAATGCCAAAGCTGTATTTATTAATGCACACTTTCAATAAAAATTTCAATTATAAAAAAAAAAAAAGGTTTGGACAAGTTCCTGGAGGAAAAGTCCATTAACCATTATTATGGTAGAGTTGCAGAAATCCCCTGCTTATTCTTGGGATAAGCAGCATGGACTCTGTCTAATCCTTGGGTGCTGCCAGGTACTTGTGTCCTGGCTTGGCTGCTGTTGGAAACAGGATACTGGGCTTGATGGACCTTTTCTCTGACCCAGTATGGCAGGTCTTATGTTCTTATGTTCCAGTGTTACCGTTTCATAGATTAGATTGTAGCTGTGTGAGTTTTGGGTGTTAGCGCTGTTTAAATGTGATGGGTTTGATACAAAGGTGCTGAGAGTGTTTTCTGCAGGGTTTTGTGTTACTTCCCAGAGTGCCCGGTACAGGAGGGAGTTAACTCTCCAGATTCTCTCTTTCTCTCGTCCTCAGCCTGACCTGTCTCTGATGCTGACTACATCGAATAGAAAGGGAAAATCTCACCCGTCTCTTATGAATGTTCCTGTTGGAGCGATGGATGGCTTTGTTGGCTCTGAGACTTCAGTGATGGGATCCAGACCTGCGAGGGTACAGCGGTCCCAGTCTGTAGCTCAGACGCCTCGCCTGGAGCAGGACAGGAAGGATATGAAGACGGCACTGGGAGTTCTGCCTTCTCCAGAGCCAGATCCCTCCTCGGTGCAGCCTCTGGCAGAGCCCCCGGGGTCAGAGGAGGGGGCAGGGCTGGCTCTGGATCCCCTGCAGCCCAGGACTTTGGGCTCTCTGTGGATGGTTCTGGTGCGGCTGGAAGCCACAATGAGCAGCAAGTTGGAAAGGATTCAGGGGGAAATCTCCTCGCTGGAGCTGCGCTCAGGGACCCAGGAGAAGGAAATCTCCGCTCATGCTAAGCGGCTGCAGGCGCTGGAGAACAAGGTGGGATGTTTACTCTCAAACTCTTCAACATCCGTTCAAGATCGTGTTTCACTCTGTAGGAACATTAAGAAGTTAGAAAATGTTGCCAAAGGAAAAATGTTTTAGAATGATCAAATTTCCCAAGAGATTAATAATTATTTAGGGGAGGCTTTGTAAATATCCAAGGAATCTCTTCCTCCAATTAACCAAATTTCTTTTCTAATGAAAATTAAATTTATAAAGGTTTTCTGTCTTTTGTTGCTGATCCACAAATTGAGGAATAAGAAGTTGAACCAAAAAACTGATTTTCTAAACCTTGGTCATTTTTATTCTTGAGTTCCCAGCCAGGTCACCTCTACCCCCTCCCTTCCCCCGCCACCCTCTATTCCTTTACTGAAATCACAGTGACGGGGGCTGCCCATCTTCTCTCCTCCTCCAAACTCACTGCTTCAGGGGCGGCCAATTCCAGTCCCCGAGAGCCACAAACGGGCCTGGTTTTCAGGATATCCACCAGGAATAGGCATGGGATAGATTTGTATGCACTGCATCCATTGTATGCAGATCTATCTCATGCATATTCATGGTGGATATCCTGAAAACCTGGCCTGTTTGTGGCTCTCGGGGACCAGAGTGAGCCACCCCTGCAGTCCTTGCTCCTCTAACCCCATTGCCACCAGCTCCTGAGCTGTATCTGTCCCATCCTCCATCTCTCACTTTCCACTGTTACTGTTCCTGCTGCTTTGAAACGCGCTGTGATCTCCCCACTCCTCAGAAACCCTCACTGCTCCTTACCTGTCCTGCCAAATATCGTCCCGGCTTCCTCCTCCCTCCTCCCTTTCACTTCCAAACTACTTGAACTTGCTGTTCACCGCCTCTACCTTGATTCTTTCATCTCAAGCCATTCCCAATCCACTCCAGTCTGGTTTTTGTCCTTTACATTCCCCAGAAACAGCTCCTGCCAGTGTCTCCAAGGACCTGTTCATGGCTAAACCCAAAGGCCTTCCCTCAGTCCTTATCCTCCTTGATCTGTCTCCTGCTCTGACTCTGTTGATCACAATCTCCTCCTTGATGCTCTGTCCTCACTGGGATTTCAGTTCTCCCTCCTGTCTTGGTTCTCTTCTTACCTCTCTCATTGCACGTTTAATGTCTTCTGGTGGATCCTCCTCGCCTGCCATCCCACTATCACTTGGTTACCTCGGGGCTCTGTCCTAGACCCGCTTCTCTTCTCTCTCTATACTAATTCCCTTGGTGCTCTGATCTCATAGAAATATGATGGCAGAAAAGGACCGATAGGACTCTCTCGTCTGCCCATCCACCCAAATAACTTAGCTTTACAATTCCCATCACTCCCTCAGAGATCCCATGTGCTTATTCCATGATTTCTTGAATTAAGATCATGTTTTTCCCTCCATCACTTCCACTGGGAGGCTGTTCCATGCATCCACCACCCTCTCTGTAAAGAAATATTTCCTAAGTTTACTCCTGAGTCTGCCCCCTTTCACCCTCATCCCATGATCCCTTGTTCTGGAGCCTCCTTTCCTTTGAAAGAGGCTCACCTCCTGTGTATGGAAACCTTGCAGGTATTTAAATGCCTCTCTCATATCTCCCCTCTCTCGCCTTTCCTCTAGGGTATTCATGTTTAGATCTTTAAGTCTATCCCTATATACTTGAGAATGACGACCACTGACCATTGTAGCCGCCTCCCTCTGGGCTGACTCCATCCTGTTTATATCCTTTGAAGGTGCGATCTCCAGAATTGTACACAGGAATCCAAGTGAGGTCTCATCAGGGATCTATACAGGGGCAGTATCACCTCCTGTTTTCTGCTGACCGTTCCTCTCCCTGTGCATCTTTCTGGCTTTTGCTATTGCCTTATCCACCTATTTGGCCACTTTAATGTCATCAGGTACAATCACCCCCAGATCCTGCTCTTCTTTTGTGCTTAGAAGAATTTCACCCCCTGATACTTTCTCTCTCCCTTGGGTTTTTGCATCCTAAATACATAACTCTGCATTTTCTTAATTAAATCTTAGCTGCCAGACCCTAGAGCATTCCTCGCACGTCACTAACTCCCTCCTCGTGTCTTCCATGGCTGCCTCCTGATCCAGGACTGAATTTCCCATACTGTGAGCATTAGGTCACAGAGCTCTCCAGATGTTGCTCTTTTTCCCATTTTTATACAAGTATTTCATGTTTTACTTACCGTCAGGTTTTATTCACCCATCCCTGACCATCCTCTCCTGGTTTTCCATTCCATCTTTATGCTGATGATTCCCAGATTTACCTCTACACCAGGAATCCAGTCCCAAATCTCAGCTTCTTGTCTGACATTGCTGCCTGGATGTCCCTCCACCACCTTAAACTCAACGGGGCCCAGACAGAGCTCCTCATCTTTCCCACCAAACCCACGTCCCCTCTTCCTCCGTTCTTCCTGTATTACTCAGGACAGCACTGCCATCCTCCCAGTCCCATTAACCCATAACCATGGGATCTCTAGCACTAAGCTTTCAAAAGGGAAACTTTGATAAAATGAGAAAAATAGTTAAAAAAATGTGCAGCTACAAAGGATAAGAGTGTGCAACCGGCATAGACATTGTTCAAAAATACCATTTTAGACATGCAGTCCAGATTTATTCCACACGTTAGGAAAGGGGGAAAGAAGGCCAAATGATTGTGGACAAGATTAAAAAGTGAGGTGAAAGAGGCTATTTTAACCAAAAATCTTCATTCAAAAATTGGAAGAAGGATCTGTCAGAAGAAAACAAGAAAAAGCATAAGCATTGGCAAGTTAAATGTAAGACATTGAGAAGACAGGCTCAGAGAGAATTTGAAAAGTAGTTGGCTGTAGAGGCAAGAACTCATAATAAAAGCATTTTAAAATATATCCGAAGCAGGCAGCCTGCGAGGGTGTCAATTGGACTGTTAGATGGTCGAGGGGTAAAAGGGGTACTTAGGGAAGATAAGGGCATCGCAGAAAGACTAAATTAATTCTTTGCTTCGGTGTTTATTGAAGAGGATGTTGGGGAGATACCGGTTCCAGAAATGGTCTTCAAGGATGAAGATTCAGATGAACAGAACCATATTATGGTGACCCTGGAAGATGTAGTAAGCCAGATTGACAAACTGAAGAATAGTAAATCGCCTGGACCGGATGGTATATATATTTTATAAATGATCTGGAAAGGGGTATGATGAGGAAGGTGATCAAATTTGCTGATGTCACAAAATTATGCAGATTAGTTAAATCTCAAGCAGATTGTGATAAATTGCAGAAGGACCTTGTGAGACTGGAAGATTGGGCTTCCAAATGGCAGTCAAAAAGCAAACAGGATGTTAGGAGTTATTAGGAAGGGAATGGTGAATAAAACAGAAATTGTCATACTGCCTCTGTATCGCTCCATTGTGAGATTGCATCTTGAATACTGTGTGCAATTCTTGGCGCCATGTCTCAAAAACGATGTATTTGCACTGGAGAAAGTGCAGAGAAGGGCGACCAAAATGATAAAGAGCATGGAACAGCTCCCTTATGAGGAAAGGGTCAGCTTAGAGAAGAGATGGCTGAAGTGGGATATGATAGAGGTCTACAAAATCAAGAAAGGTCGTGAACAGGATAATGTAAATTGGTTATTTACTCTCTCAGATAATAGAAGGACTAGGGGGAACTACATGAAGTTAGCAAGTAGTTCATACAAATTAGTGAAAATTGTTTTTTACTCAATGCTTAATTAAGCTTTGGAATTCATTGCTAGAGGATGTGGTTATGGTAGTTATTGAAACTGGGTTTAATAGGTCTGAAATTTCATTTTTTAGTTCTTTCAGAACTCTGGGGTGTACACCATCCGGTCCAGGTGATTTACTTCTCTTCACTTTGTCAAACTGGCCTACAACATTTTCCAGGCTCACCATAATTTGGTTCAGTTCATCTGAATCCTCACCCGTGAAAACAGTCTCTGGAATGGGTATCTCCCTATCATCCTCTTTAGTAAACACTGAGGCAAAGAATTAATTTAGTCTTTCCACAATGTCTTATCTTCCCTAAGTGCCCCGTTAACCCATCGCTCATCTAACGGTCCAACCAACTCTCTTGCAAGCTTTCTGGTTCGGATTTTTTATTATGAGTTTTTGCCTCTACAGCCAACTACGTTTTCAAATTCCCTCTGAGCCTGGCTTATCAATGTCTTACATTTAACTTGCCAATGCTTATGCTTTATCTTTTTTTTTTTCTTCTGATGGATCCTTCTTCCAATTTTTAAATGAAGATCTTTTGGCTAGAAATCCACCTTTCTGATGCTGCTGTTAAATCTTAGACCTGATTATTCCCCTTTACAGCCTCATTCATTTTTAACTATTTTCTTAATCAAAGAAATTCCCCAAGTCCCTTTTGCCCTGTCTGTTTATTTTGATTAGATTGTAAGCTCTCCTGAGCAGGGACTCTCCCTTCTGTTTTTGTAGAGCACTGCATATGTTGAGGAGCGCTATAGAAGTGCTAAGTAGTAGTAGTGCTACAGTCTGAGTCCCCGTGTACTCCTGATACATCCTGGACAGCAGAGAAAACAATTAGGGGATAGGGCACCTTACACTTGCACTTTTAGGGCCTGATCTCAAGAAGAATTTCCTTGCATAAAACCCGGGTTCCCTGTACGTACCTGGATCAGTCCAGACAGTGGGTTATGTCCCCAATCCAGCAGATGGAGTCAGCACAAGCTTTGAGGGGGCGTATCCATATATACTACTACCCCCTCTGCAGGAGTTCAGTATCTTCTGACTCCAGCAGATGCGAGTAGGGGAATCAGGCTTCCCCTCCTTTTCCTTTTTCTTCACTTTCTTGCTTGATTATGGCTTGTTGTTTTCTTTTTCTGTGGATCAAGTTTGTATCAAGTTTGTATTAAGTTTAAAAAAAAAAAAAAAAAAAAGCAGAGTTCTTTCAACTTCTGGGGAGTGGCTTATCTTCCTTGTCTCTTCTCTGCGGCCTTGCTGTTTATTTCTCATTGCAGCCAGGGGTAAGTTTGTTTTTCCTTTGTAGTTTTTTCCTTCACAGCTCAGCCCCCGGTGCCCGCGAAAGCCGGTGGAGCCGGCCTCTTCGCTCTTTACTCCCTCACCCGCGGCCATTTTACAGCTCCTCATGGGCTGCTGAGCCATTTAGGGAAAGATGTCTGGGGCGGGTCGTGTGGCCGGGAAGGCCCCCCCGCGGCACCCTCCTCTATTTTCGGACAGCGGGCAGTGCGGGCCGACCGGGCCCCCCCCGCAGCGGCGCTTTTGTGCGCGTGGCCCCCCCCCCCCCCCCCGTGGCTTTTTCTTTTCTCCTACAGCGATCCCGATGCCGCGGCCGTCCCGCTGTGCGGCCTGCGGAGACCCGGGGTCCCGGATTTCCCGGGAGGGCATCTGTGCACGATGCCTTCCCGGGGGGGAGGGTACCTCACAGTCCCTGACTGATTTCTGTTTTTTGCCCGGGCGGCGCGGGCCGGCCACTCCGCCATTTTTGGCGGGAACGGCGGCCATTTTACATTCTGAGCGTCCTGAGGCGCAGGCCACGATGGGGAACGGATCCCTGGAGGCCACGAGGGAGAACGGATCCCTGGAGGACTCTACCAGCGGGGGTGTTCCCCCGATTTTGGTGCAGGAACCAAGCACCCAGAGCCAGGGAACAGGAACCACGCCGCACCCGAGCAGGCCGGGGTTCTCTCCGGAGTTTATCCTGCTCATGCATACCGCTTATCTGCAGGGGCTGGAAGCACCTGTGGGACCCCCCCCCCTCCTAAGATCCCTTGGATGTCGCCCTCGACGCCGGCCCCCCCGACCCTCCGGGAGTGGGGGCCTCCCGCCTTCCTACCCGGGTCCGATCCACCCCCGAGGCAGTGGGGGCGGTGCCAGACCCAGCAGGACATGGACTTGACCTCCCGGACGGGGGACAAGGGGACGGCACGCAGGAGGGGGATGATCCGCGTACCCTACGCCTCTTCCAGAGGAAAGAGCTGGACGACCTCATCCCGCAGATCATCCAAGAATTAGATTTGGACCCGCCACCAGACCCGCCTGCCTCAGTAGCTCCCGCTGTCGTCACTTCTTCAAGGAAGGGAGATCCTGTCCTGGCGGCACTCCGGCCGAGGGCTCGGGCTTTTCCCATTCATGACTCGTTTTTACAACTTCTCACCAGGGAATGGGACACCCCGGAGGCCTCCCTGAAGAGCAGCCGGGCTATGGAAAAGCTGTACCCGCTCCCCGAAGATTTTCTGGACCTCATCAAGGTCCCAAAGGTGGACTCCGCAGTGTCGGCGGTCACGAAGAGGACGACTATCCCAGTGACGGGAGGTGCGGCGTTGCGGACACACAGGATGTTCATCGGCTGCCGGAGGATAGGTTTCGACCATCCAGAGCATTTTCTTCTTCTCGGACCAGAGCCAGGGCGCAACGGCGCTACAGGGGATACAGACAGGCGGGCTCCCGGTCATCCGCCCCCAGGTCTCAGCCCTGGTCGCGCTCCTTTCGCGGGCGTCGGCCCGCACGCACTACTCCCGGACCCGGGAACTCCTCTACCAAGTCTTCACAATGATGCCAGTCTCGCCCACTCCCCTGTCCCCAGGATTGGGGACCGACTAACGTATTTCTACGCGGAGTGGGCACGGATCACCTCGGACCAGTGGGTCCTGGATACCATAAAACACGGCTACGCATTGGAATTTGTCCGCCCCCCGCAGGGAAGGTTCACCTTTTCCCCCTGTGGCTCGGACCTCAAGAGAGGAGCGGTGCAGCTGACTCTGGACAGACTCCGGGAGATAGGCGCTATTGCGCCCGTGCCCTTCGGAGAGGTGGGCTCGGGCCACTATTCCATCTATTTCGTCGTACCAAAGAAGGATGGTTCCTTCCGGCCTATCCTGGACCTCAAGGAAGTCAACAAATCCCTTCGAGTCGTTCGGTTCCGCATGGAAACGCTCCGGTCAGTGATTGCGGCGGTGCATCAGGGGGAGTTCCTCGCCTCCCTGGACTTAACGGAGGCCTACCTGCACATTCCCATCCGCCCGGACCACCACCGTTTCCTTCGTTTCAAAATTCTGGACCAGCATTTTCAGTTCACGGCTCTCCCGTTCGGATTGGCGCCGGCGCCGCGCACCTTCACCAAGATCATGGTAGTCGTGGCGGCAGCTCTCCGGAAGGAGGGCATCCTGGTTCATCCTTATCTGGACGATTAGCTCCTCCGGGCGAAGTCATTCGATCATGGACGCTCAGCGGTGACTCGAGTAGTACAGTTTCTACATTCCCTGGGATGGGTAGTGAACTTCTCCAAGAGCTCCCTCATGCCTTCGCAACGCTTGGGTTTTTTTTGGGGGCGACCTTCGACACCCTACTGGGCAAAGTTTTTCTGCGCCAGGACAAAGCTCAATCCTTGCGGGATCACACACGACGGTTCTCTGCGTTACCAGAGCCCACCTCCTGGGACTACCTGCAACTCCTGGGAGTGATGGGGTCCACCATCGACCTTGTACCTTGGGCTTTCGCGCACCTCAGGATCTTACAGTGGGCGCTCCTCTCCCGTTGGAAACCAGTATCGCAGGATTACCAGATGATTCTCCCGCTCTCGCAGAATGCCAGGGACAGTCTGGGCTGTCCCTGGCATTCTGGCCCGTGGCGTGTCCCTCGATCTGCCAAATTGGGTGGTGGTGACCACCGATGCCAGTCTAGCAGGCTGGGGTGCAGTCTGCGATTGAAGTGCCACGCAGGGGACGTGGTCCACGGTGGAGGCGAAGTGGTCAATCAACCGTCTGGAAACCAGAGCAGTCCGGCTAGCTCTGCGACATTTCCTCCCGCTTCTTCGGAACCGGGAAGTCAGAATCCTATCGGACAACGCTACCACCGTGGCCTACATCAACCGACAAGGAGTCACGCGCAGCCCGCAGGTCGCGCTCGAGGCGGCGCTGCTGATGCAATGGGCGGAGCGTCATCTCGTCCGGCTAGCGGTCTCGCACATCGCCGGTGTGGACAACATCCAGGCGGACTTCCTCAGTCGTCAACTGCTGGACTCCGGAGAGTGGTCTCTCTCCGACAAAGCGATGCAACTTCTCGTCCATTGGTGGGGGGCCCCCCACTTGGATCTGATGGCGTCCGCTCTCAACGCCAAGGCTCCACGCTTCTTCAGTCGCCGGAGAGAGCGCGGCGCGGAGGGAGTGGATGCCTTGGTCCTCCCGTGGCCGCCACATCTTCTGCTCTACGCTTTTCCACCATGGCCCCTGGTGGGCAGGATGCTCCGCAGAATAGAAAGCCATCAGGGGACCGTGGTTTTCGTCGCCCCAGAATGGCCCAGGCGACCCTGGTTTGCGGACCTGCTACAGCTGGTGATCGACGGGCCAATCAGGCTGGGGCACCTCCCCCAGCTCATACATCAGGGCCCGGTATTTATTTATTTATTTATTTATTTATTTATTTATTGTTATACCGAGTTTCATGATAGGCATCACATCAACCCGGTTTACAAATAACAAGGAGTGTAAAGCATAACGTAACGTAAAAAACAATATTTTCAATAAGAACCTTGAACTTTAAATACAGTGAATCAGAAAAAGGGAGAGAGAAAATTACAAAAAACAAGGAAAATAAACTTGGGATGGAAGGGGAGAAATTGAACAGCACAATATTTACATTTCAGCCTATTGATACATTAGAATAGCAAGTGAAAAAATAAGACTATGAAACGGTACATAGGTAATCAAATGAATAAATATGACACAGTTGTGAATGGTAATAGTATGATAAATATTCAGCAGGAATTAGTGAGAGAGGGTTTGAGGTATTTCCGGCGTCGGGGCTACCCGGAGGCGGTAGTATCCACGCTATTGCGGGCACGAAAGACATCGACGTCGGCGGCCTATGTTCGAGCCTGGAAGGTGTTCGAGCTGTGGTGTACCAGCCAGGCCACGAGACCCGCTAAGGCTTCTGTAACATATATAGAAACATAGAAATGACGGCAGAAGAAGACCAAACGGCCCATCCAGTCTGCCCAGCAAGCTTCACACATTTTTTCTCTCATACTTATCTGTTTCTCTTAGCTCTTGGTTCTATTTCCCTTCCACCCCCACCTTTAATGTAGAGAGCAGTGATGGAGCTGTATCCAAGTGAAATATCTAGCTTGATTAGTTAGGGGTAGAAGCTGCCGCAGTAAGCAAGCTGCACCCATGCTTATTTGTTTTACCCAGACTATGTTATACAGCCCTTATTGGTTGTTTTTCTTCTCCCCTGCCGTTGAAGCAGGGAGCTATGCTGGATATGCGTGAAGTATAAGTCTTCTCCCATGCCATTGAAGCAGAGAGCCATGCTGGATGTGCATCGAAAGTGAAGTATCAGGCACATTTGGTTTGGGGTAGTAACCGCCGTAACAAGCCAGCTACTCCCCGCTTTGTGTACCTCAGATCCTTCAGTTTCTACAGGCGGGGGTGGAAAAAGGGCTCGCCTATAATTCACTACGGGTTCAGGTGGCCGCCCTTGGTTCGCTGTTGAGCGATGGGGGCTCTCTTCTACAGTATCCTGACATTGCTCGTTTTCTCAAGGGTGTCAAGCATATGCGTCCTCCGTTACGGGACCCTTGTCCCTCCTGGAGTCTTAACCTTGTGCTTCGCTTCCTGTCGGGACCACCGTTCGAGCCGCTGCACAGCGCAACGATAAAGGATCTCACTCTCAAGACTGTATTTCTTGTGGCCATCTGTTCCGCTCGACGCATCTCGGAGCTGCAGGCTCTGTCGTGTAGAGAGCCCTATCTCCGTTTCTCCGACTCTGGAGTTTCGCTTCACACCGTTCCCTCCTTCCTTCCGAAGGTGGTTTCTGCATTCCATGTGAACCAGACGGTGGAGTTGCCGTCCTTCTCTTCCTCAGAGCCGAAGTCTCTCCGTCTCTTGAATGTCAAGCGCACTCTGCGCCTCTATCTGGAGGCTACAAATGAGTTCCGGACCTCTGACCATCTCTTCGTACTCTGGGCCGGTCCTAAGAAGGGGTCTCAGGCCTCGAAGACTACCATTGCCAGATGGCTGAAGGCCGGCATTGCTGCTTCCTACATTGGGGCGGGTCGGACTCCCCCACCCGGCATCGTCACGCATTCTACGCGTTCTCAGGCGGCTTCCTGGGCGGAGGTTCGCTCGGTATCCTCGCAGGAAATTTGTAGGGCAGCCACCTGGAAATCGTTACACACGTTCTCGAGGCACTATCGCCTGCACCTCGCCTCTTCGGTCTCTGGACACTTTGGCGAGCAGGTTCTCCGAGCAGGCCTCACAGGACCCCACCCGATTTAGGGAAGCTTGGGTACATCCCACTGTCTGGACTGATCCAGGTACGTACAGGGAAAAGAAAATTATTACTTACCTGCTAATTTTCGTTCCTGTAGTACCATGGATCAGTCCAGACGCCCACCGCATTTGGGTTCTTGATCCTGCTCAGCTCTGCGCTACTTCTTGCTCGCAGTGTTCTGTGTCTTCACAGTCGTTTCTTTTCGCTGTTTTTCACAGCTCCCTACAAGTTGATAGGATGTTTGCAGTTACTTGTTGCGGTTACAATTGTTTTCATTATCTGTTTCCACAAACTTGATCCTTCGGGGGTTTCTACTCTGGCTTTGATATACTCGATACTGAACTCCTGCAGAGGGGGTAGTAGTATATATGGATACGCCCCCTCAAAGCTTGTGCTGACTCCATCTGCTGGATTGGGGACATAACCCACGGTCTAGACTGATCCATGGTACTACAGGAACGAAAATTAGCAGGTAAGTAATAATTTTCTTATTGTGCCTGTAAATGGGCTTTTGAGCATTGCCCTCGGGTTGTGCGTGTAACAGTAAGAGAGAGGTGTGTGCTGGGGCGGGGATACTATTTACATACAGGCAGTGTAAATGCGTCTGCAGCGCTGGGATTCACCTGCACCGGATAATATTCAAAGCAGACTTGTGCGTGCTCTGTACACCCAAGCTTCAGCCCTAAATGGGCCACTAAAACTCACCCACATTGAGATTTAAAGAAACCCACACAGGTTTAGAGCAGGTCCCCAAAATGTCCCTCCCACCCCCAGAGAGCCTCTCTCTATGTCACCAAATTTGTGCAGGTTATGAAGTTACGCAGGGAGTCACAGAGGTGGAAACTATAGAAAATCAGAACTTTACATTAAATATAATTCATCACTTAATCATCCTGCATGTGACCCATGGAAATAACTGGAAATGGGAGCCAGGTTACTCCCCAGCACCCCAAACTTTTCCTGCCCTGCTATTTATTTGATTCATTGATTGTATTTTGTTAGTCTCCTAATTTGAAAAATCATCTCGATGCGATGCACACAGAGACATTGAAATATCTAATCGTATGACAGGATTAGCACTACTGCTACTATTGATCATGTTTAAAGCACTACCAGTCATACACAGTGCTGCACAGACACACATAGGAGACGGTCCCTGCTCCAGGGAGCTTACAATTTAGATAAGGCAAACATACACAACACACGTCTTCCAGAGTTTTCTTTATTATAGAGAAGTACTTGGGATTTAAAAGCAACATCAATAAGGCAAAGTTTTAAACTGGATTCACTTATGGCCAGAGAGGGAGCAAGACGCAAGGACTCAGGAAGTCTCTTCCAGGCACTCGGCAGAGCGAGGCAGAGAGCAGGGAATTGGAAGGAGGTGGTGGAGGAGAAAGGCACAAATTAGAGGGACGGCGTTCACGAGGAAGGGAGAGAGAAGAGAAGAAAGGCAGTGAGGAGCTGCAGAGTGAGTGCATTTGTAGGGGAGGGAGAGAAGCTTGAACTGTAGGTGGAAGTGGACAGAGAGCCAATGTAGCGACCTGAGAAGAGGGGTTACATGATCATAGCGAGGTTAAAGAAAGAGAAGTCATGCAGCTGAATGTTGAAGAGATTGCAGGGGAGAAAAACGATTCAGCGGGAGGTCAGCACAGAGCAAGTTACAGAAGTCTAAGCAGGAGGAGATAAGAGAGGGGAGGAGGGTTTTGGCTCAGAGAGGAAGGGATAGATTTTAGCAGTGTTATAGAGGAGGAAGTGACTCACTTTAGCAGTGTTTTGGATGTGTAGAAGGAGGGAGAGGCATCAAAGATGACCCAAGGTTAGGGGCTGAGCAAACCAGGAGGATGAGAGCACAGTGAGCCCTCCTGATGTGACAGAATCAGATGTTCCTGATGTTCTGGATAATGCTCTGTTAGATCTGGGGTTTTATTATTCACTGATTTATCCAGGCAGAGACGTTTGCTATTCTGGGTCTCTGGGATTAGACTTGCAAACCCCGAGGTCCAGAAAGGAAACTGAGTCCAGGGGAACAAGTCTGGCAGTCCTGGGGATGAGGGGTCCTGGTGTCCCCTCTTCCATGATAAAATGTTATGGTTTATGTTTCAGGTGCCGGTGACGTTTGAGGACCTTGCTGTCTCTTTCTCCCAGGAGGAAGGAGGTTGTTTAGATGAAGGACAGAAGGAGATTTCCAGGGATGTGAAGGAGAATTATGAGAGCCTGAGCTCTGAGGGTAAGGATTGCATTATCTCCATTTTTAGTAAATACAGGGGATGTTGTAGTAAAAGTCACTTTTTTCCTGGGTCAGCTCCACACCAGAGATGTGCAGACAGGGCTGGATTTAGCATTTTCCCATAGATAAGCAGCATGAATAAGCCATGCTGTCTGGGAGTCCTCTGGGCAGCTAGGTGGCGCTGCTCTCTTAGAACAGAGACTTTCAGTGCAGTCTGCCTACTTGGATCCTCCCCCGCTTTCCCCATCCTCCTCAGTTCGTTTTTTTTCCTCGCGCCTGACTGCACACGGAGCTCTTCTCCTCCTCAGCGAAACATTTCTCTGAAGTAAAAAAAAAAGAGAAAAGAAGTTAAACACAGGAAATCTGTGGGAAAGGTGTTGTTACCTATGCCTTGGACCCGACCACAACCAGGCAGCCTGTAGGGACTGTGGATGCATGTCCCCCCGCGCGCAGCAGCAGAGGGCTGCCAAAATATCAGAACTGAGAGAAGTGGTATCGGACTCGTATACCCCTTCGGAAGAGTTTGCTCTGTCTTCCCCAGGCCCCCCCCCCCCCCGAGCCTCCAAGGAGTCGACGCGTCCCAGGGCCGCTTCAGTGGGGCCTCCCGGTTCATCCAGGCCAGTACTGAAGCGAGGGACATCGGCGCCGATGCACGACGAAGGAGATACATCGAGAGCATCGACGACGCCGAAGACAATATCTGCACCGAGTGGCATTGGAGCTCAGATGCGTCCGTAGGAAGCCGGCCGCATGTTTCGGGATCAAAGCATAAGCACAGGGACATCCACGCACCGAAGCAATTCAGCACCGACGCCATCAACGCACTCACTGGCAAAGACCCCACAGAAGCACACTTCAGGACACAAAAGACCCAGAGAACCTTCCCATCTCCTGGTTGTGGATTTGGACGTGGTCCCCTCTTCACCAGCCACCTTGCATGCTTCCTCAACTTCAAGGAGATCAGGCCTTCAAGAGCCTTTACGAAAGAGGTAAAGGGTCCCCTCTCGATCCCTCCTTTACCCGGAGGTCCGAACACGGACTTATTGCTGTCTGCGATACTCCCTAGGGCTCCTCCCAGGGATCTGGCACCACCACCCACTGAGCCACACAGACAGCCTCTGCCAACCCCTCAAGTCATCTTAGCCTCGCAGGTGATGTCCCAGGCTGCAAGGGATACATCTGGCAGAAACACCGCTGGAAGCCCCCCCATCACCGCAAGACAGCCTCAGCTCAGTGCCTTCCCCTGTCCAACCTCTACCAATTCCTTCTCTGGGGGATCTTCCCCCCAGCCGTCCACGTCACCGGCATCCTCCACAGGGTACCCCTTCAATCCGGCGGAGGAACAACCTGAGCCGGTCTCTCCTCTGGAAGACTTGTCTTATTCGAAGTTTCTGGAGAAGGTGGGGCAATGCCGCAACGTCGAGACAAGGAAAGTCCCTGACCCAAGAGCAGACGTCCTGGGTGTCCTCAAAATTTTTGAGTCACCTGTGGAGCCCATAGCCTTGCCCTCCCATGAAGTCTTAGACGCGGTCATGACCAGGGCCTGGGAAAACCCCCTTTGCGGGACCATCAACCTCTCGAAAGATGGACCTCAAATTTCGTATGAGGCAATCCCCGTGCTACGCTGCAGTACAGCTTCCTCAGGCCTCTGTAGTCGTGGAGTCCACCATGCAGAGGACTAAAAAATTTCGCCTTCACTCGAACATTCCTCCTGGGAAAGATTCGAAGTATTAGGTGGCTTCGGAAAGAAGGCCTTTCAGTCTGGGATGCTCAGTGCGAAAATCCAGCAACACCAATTTTACATTACGTAATATTTATATGAGTGTCTGCAATCGTTGAAGCCCTTGCTTCAGGAGGCGTCCCCGGACCATCAACCCCCGGAGCAATTTCACAATTTGGAGGAGGGCTTGAGACATCTCTTGCGAACAGTATATGAGAGGTTCGGGACTTCGACTAAGTCCATGGCCAATGCCATCGCGGCCCAACGACTCGCGTGGCTGCGAGCCAGTGCCATCCGCGAGGATGTTCATGAGAAGCTCGCCGACTTGCCCTCTCTCCCAGATAACCTTTTCGGGGACTAATTTAGAGAAACAATAGCCCAGTTCAAAGAGCAGAAGATAGCAGTAATGTCCCTGGCTTCTCCTGCAGATACGGCTTCCTCGAGGCGGTACTTTACATCATCCCACAAACCATATTACCAGCGACAACCGTACAAGCTGTACCCGGCCTTCCAGCCTCTGCAATAAACTCCAACTCGTCCTCAGTCTTCCCAGCAACAGGGAGCTCGGCAACGCCAGCGCACTCCCCAGCTACCTCGTCCGCCTCAGGATCCCAACCCCCCCAGGGTTTTTAGGGCAAATGCACCCGTCGCTACCACTCCTGGTGGGAGGCAGGCTCACCCACTTTCTTCAGGCATGGAAGAACATAACATCTGACCTCTGGCTTCTATGTATCATACAGGAGGACTACTCCCTCAATTTTCACTCCACCCCCTCCACTCCACACCTGGTGCCCCAGAAACACCTGTCAGCGCACTGCAGTCAACTGCAGCTGGAGATCAACAGCTTACTTCAGCAACAGCGGCGCAGTTCCACCAGGGCTTCTATTCCCAATACTTCCTTATACCCAAGAAGTCAGGAGGGTTACGACCCATCCTAGACCTTCGAGTTCTCAACAGGTACTTAACAAAGGAGAAATTCAAAATGACGTCACTAAAGTCCATCCTGACCTTCCTCGGACCCAACGATTGGATGTGTTCACTGGACCTCAAAGATGCCTATTCATACATACCGATGCACCCTATTTTCTGGCGGTTCCTATGCTTTACAGCCACTGGCCGCCATTTTCAGCACAAGGTGCTCCCATTTGGCCTCTCCTCAGCCCCCAAAGGGCTGCTACCGCTAGGCATTACCATATGCCTAGCGGTAGCAGTGGGTCACTCCGGGAGATTCAAGTATTCCCCTGGATGATTGGCTGCTGGTGACCCTCAACCCACTGACAGTCGCCGCTCCTTTTGCCCGTTTTTACTGCCGGGCCTAATTTAAATAATGAATCGCGCGCACTCGTCCTCCCAGCCCTATTAGCATGCCTCGCCTCACCAAGGGTATCCCTGACAGGGACCCAGACACCACGGACGACGAAGGGATGCAGGCTCTTTGGAGGATGGGGAAATCCCTCCAGGCTTGGAACCATACCGGACCATGTTACAGTTTTTCCACAGAGAAGAATTGCCGTGGCTGGTCTCCCAGATCCTGAAGACTCTGAGAGTTCCAGGCACGAATCCTATGTCTGAGCCAAAGAAGAACCCATTCTGGTGTCTCTACAGAAAGCTTCTTGCTATTTCCTGATGCTGGAAGCCATCCAGGAGTTGATTGACCTGGAATTGGATGCCCTGGAGCTAGCTCTAAAGGTTGTCGTGCATTGAAGGACTTATACCCTCTGGACCCGGCAGCCAAAGAACACCTGTATTTCCTGAAAGTGTACAAGCCTGGTCTACGCCATTTTGAAGCGAACAACTATCCCAGTAGAGGGAGGAGCAGCCTTGAAGGATGCGCACGATAAGCAGCTGGAGTCCATCCTTAAACAAGACTTTGACGTGACAGCAATGAAGCTGCAGTTCGCTTCCTGTTCTGCCCTGGTGGCTCGCTCGTGTCTGCTTCTCCCAAGAGGCAGATAGCTCAGGGACACATTCCAGAGAGGCGATGGAGCCTGCTGCAGCATTCCTAGCAGATGCAAGCTCTGACCTAGTGCGGTCCTTAGCCAGAGAGGTAGCCTCAGTGATGGAGGCCAGAAGGCAACTATGGCTGCGAAATTGGTCAACGGACGCATCCTCTAAGGCAAACCTCACAAAGTTGCCCTTTAAGGGATCCCTCTTATTTGGAAGTGAATTAGAAAAGTTGGGCAGTAAATGGGGTGAATCTCCAGGGTCACGGCTACTGGAAGATAAGAAAAAGAAGTTGCAGCACCCCTCACCTATGAAGGGTCGGACCAGGGGCTCCCAGCTTTTTTGGCCCTACAGAAACTCGCCATTTCAAACATCTTGACCTTCAGGAAGGTCTCGGTCCTTTCGGAGCCATCAACCAAAAAGAGGAATTGTTTGGGGTCAAGTTTGACCCGAACTCCCAATGAAGTCTGGACGGCCAATCCATAGGACAAGGAGATTGGGAGCCAACTATCCCTCTTCTCTCAGCGGGGGGTCAAGATCACGTCGGACAAATGGGTTCTGGACATCATTCGAGAAGG
Organism: Rhinatrema bivittatum; assembly: GCF_901001135.1. Classification (NCBI taxonomy): domain Eukaryota; kingdom Metazoa; phylum Chordata; class Amphibia; order Gymnophiona; family Rhinatrematidae; genus Rhinatrema; species Rhinatrema bivittatum. The sequence goes on from NC_042616.1 coordinate 24,712,404, forward strand.
ATACGTTCTGGAATTCCGCAGCATACCTCACTGATCGACCTACTGACCACATCCTACAACGCGAAGGTTCCCTGATTCTTCAGTCGCAGAAGAGATCAGCACTCCCAAGGGATCGATGTGCTGGTCCAGACCTGGCCAGAGGAGGACTTACTTTACGCCTTCCCTCCGTGGCCTCTACTGGGCAAGATCATTCGCAAGATCAAACACCACAGAGGAGTAGTCCTTCTGGTGGCCCCGGATTGGCCCAAATGCCCATGGTATGCAGATGTGGAAGCTTCTGGTGGAGAACCCCCTATACCTCCATCCGCACAGGGACCTTCTCCAACAAGGTCCGATCCTTCATGAGGGCTTAACCCAGTTTTGTCTTACGGTCTGGCCCTTGAGAGGACTTGCCTGACGAAGCGTGGGTATTCAGCGGCAGTAATTGCCACCTTGCTCTGCGCGTGGAAGTTATCGACATCCTTGATGTACATGTAGATCTGGAGAATATTTGAGGCTTGGTGCAAGGAACACAAACTCTCTCCTCAGTTGATAAAGATCCCCATGATTCTGGAATTCTTACAGGATGGCCTGAACAAAGGACTGACCCCCAACTCTTTGAAGGCCAGGTGGCGGCTCTCTCCTGTTTCAGAGGTGCGGTGAATGTAGCCTGCCAGTCCATTTTCTTACCATTCTTAGATGGACGCAAGGACTCGGAAGACTACCACCTCCTACGCCACTTAAACGTCAGTAGGCTGTTAGTACAATATCTCGAACGTACAGAACCGCTGTGCAAGACGGACCGCTTGTTTGTGGAAGGAAACAAGGCGAAGCAGCTTTGCGAGCTACCATAGTTCGCTGGATTAAGGAAGTGTTCACGGGAGCTTATGTAGCAACAGGGAAGCCTTTACCCCTTCAGGTTAAAGCTCATTACACTAGGGCCCAGGCAGTATCCTGGGTGGAAGCTAAGCTGCTGTCTCTCGTCAACATCTGCCAAACAGTGACGTGGGCCTCCTTGCACACCTTCTCCAGGTTCTATCGCCTGGACGTCCAAGATACAGCCTTTGCGAGGGCGGTGCTAACTGGACCGCGGGTAGCCTCCCACCCTGTTCAGGAGTAGCTTTTGTACATCCCATTGGTCCTGAGTCCATCTGGCTACATTAAGGAAAATGAAATTATCAGGTAGGTAATTTCTTCATTTGATGTCTTCTAAGTTAGGACTTTATGAGGCACTGATATCATTGAGGGCTGAAGGGATAGGGATGCTTCTGTTCCCTCTGCTCGTGCGTACTGATTGCTACTAACATGTAAGAAAGCCTTTACTTTCCTAGTGTGTAGCCAGATGGACTCAGAACAAGTGGGTATAGTGTGCTCGTGCTAGCAGTTGGAGACGGATCTGACGTCAGCACGGGTACATTTACCCCCACAGGAAGTGAAGCCATTCAGTAATTTCCATCTCCAAAGCAGTTTGGAGAGCCTGCACGCTCGCTGAGCGTGTTTTCCAATACTACTTTCTACTTTCTAAAAATCTCAGATGACGAGCCCCGCTGCTGGAAAGCCTGGGATGGGTAGTCAACCTATACAAGAGCTGCCTACAGCCTTCCCAATCACTGGAATACCTGGGAGTCCAGTTCGACACCCAGGCAGACAAAGTCAGTCTCACCACCAAGAGAAGATTAAAACTCCAGACGCGACTACGGTCCTTGATGGGAGCCAGCCGGCCCATAGCTTGGGATTATCTGCAGGTTCTCGGTCTCATGGCATCCACCCTGGAAGCGGTACCCTGGGCGAGGGCCCATATGAGACCACTACAACGCTCCCGCCTCTCTCGATGGAGCCCACGCTTCCGGAATTACTCCGTGCTTCTACCTCTACCAGCCAGACTGCGGACCCAACTACGGTGGTGGCTGCAGTCAGACCACACGAGCAGGGGGTCGAAGATGTCCTCCCCCATGTGGACTCTGCTCACCACAGATGCCAGCCTGAGCGGATGGGGAGCACACTGCGAAGAGCTCACCGCCCAGGGGCGGTGGAACAGAGAAGAGTCGGGGTGGAACATCAACCGTCTAGAGCAGGGGTGGGCAATTAATTTTCCCATGGGGCCGCATGAGAAATTGGGATGGTTTTAGAGGGCCGGACTAATATAATTAACTCAGTTCTCAATAGCCCTACTTATGAATAGACAGCAGTTTACCACCAATGCATGTCCTCTGAGAAAACACAACAAATAAGACCGATACAAACGCTTACATGCTAGCAAAATATCTCATCTCGGTAACAGACACAGAACTGACCTAACATACTCCCAGGATCTGTAGTAATGCACATAAACTAATCTGCACACAGTTACACCTGTATTATGGAATACACTCAAACAGGAGCAACCCTATCTATGAAAAGGCAACACTACAAATATTAAATCAGGTCCTAAAAACCAATACACCTCTTATTAGGAAAACAGAACTAGCAAGCACTATAGATCCCCACACAGAAATAATTGTAAAACTATACTAATAAGCAGAATAAATGTTTCAAAACAGCTATGAACAGAATAACATCCAACAATTAAAAACTCATAAAAACTATTAAACATTCTCCAAACACCAATAAAATATTTCAAAAAAAGCAGACATCACACAATTAAAATGGCAGTCAAGAAAAATAAACTTAAAGCCACCTTTACTTACCCCCTCCAGCAGCTCTCCTACTCCCCTTCCCTGCAGGCCGTGGCACACACCAGAAGCAGCAGTAGTGGCTAAGCTCTATACTTATGGTCCTCTTCCTTAGTGCCCATGTCTCTCACACACACACCATACCAGTCATGCCCCCATGACCAGTTTCTGTCTCTCACACACCAATCATCTCCCAAACAGTCTTTGGCACACACACACCAGTCACCTTCCTGATCAGTTTCTCTCATGCCAAACACACACACACACACAGGCTTCCCACTCCCGTGTTCTACTTACATATATGGGCTTCTCACTCTCATAATCACTTTCTCTGTCTCTCTCTCTCACACACACACTCACTCACCAGTCTCTCACTCCCATGCTTGTTCTCTCCATTTGCACAGGCTTCTCATTCCCATAATCACTTTCTTTCTCTCTCTCACACACACACACACACACCAGTCTCTCACTCACATGTTCTCTTTCAGATATACAGGCTTCTCCCTCCCATGATGTGTCTCACATACACCCAGGTTTCTCACTCCCATGCTCACTCTTCACATGCACAGGCTTCTCATTCCCATAATCACTTTATTTCTCTCTCTCTCACACACACACACACCAGTCACCTGATCTCACTCATGCATACACACACACACAGGCTTCCCACTCCCAAGTTCTCTTTCAGATATACAGGCTTCTCCCTCCCATGCTGTGTCTCACACACACCCAGGTTTCTCACTCTCATGCTCACTCTCTTCACATGCACAGGCTTCTCATTCCCATAATCACTTTCTCTCTGTTACACACACACCAGTCTCTCTCATTTCCATGCTCACTCTCCACGTGCACAGGCTTCTCATTCCCTGAATCACATTCACACACACCAGTCTTTTTCTCTCACACACACAGTCACCTTACCAAGCAGTCTCTCTCTCTCATGCATGCACACTCACCCAGGTTTCTCACTCCCACAACTCCAGGCTTCTTACGCTCATGCTTTCCCACATACCCAGACTTCTCACTTTCATGCTTTTTCTCTCTCTCACACACACACATCAGTCACCTCCCCGACTAATGTCTCACACTCTCACATACACATCAGTCATCTCCTTTAGTCACTTTCATTGTCTCTCACATACACACACATCAGCCCTCTGACCAGTCAATCACACACAGGCTGGCTGGCTGCTTCTCACTCTCTCTCTTACTCACTTCCTTCCCCCCCCCCCCCCCCCCCCGAGCACAAATGGGAGCTGCTGCAGCCCGCAGGCCAAGAAAGAAGAATCCCATCGGCCGCGGGAGGCTCATGCTGCTGACTCCTTTCTCGATTACCGGCTGCTTCAATTGCTCGGGGACCGACGCTGCAGCCGACGCGGCACGGCTCTTTCTCCTTCCCGCGCACCGCTCCGTGTATCACTTCCTGTTCCGGGTCACGGGAGGGGGGGTGCAGGCGCGGGAAGAAGAAAAGGCCAGCCGCGGGTGCCACAGCTTCTAACACCGCTGCCGTTACCACTGGGCTTGAACGTGCCGACAGCCCAGCGGCAACGGCAGCGGGAGAGACCGGGAGCGCGCGCCGCGGACCGGCAAAAAACTCCCACGGCCCGGTCCCGGTCTGCGGACCGGTGGTTGGGGACCCCTGAAAAAAGACCACGAAAGGCGGAACTGTGACATATCGTATTTTTCGCTCCATAAGACACACCTGACTATAAGACGCACCTAGGATTTAGAGGGGGAAAATGAAAAAAAAAAAATTTGTGCTAAACCTGCTCTGCGTCTGGGCGTCTTATGGAGCAAATTAGGGGAGTGCATAGCTTTTTTTTTCCTCCCCATTTTGTTTTCGGGTCTGGGGAGGGCCATTTCGATCCACTCCCCAGATCAGAAAACTTTTCTTTCTCTGGGAACCCCTCCCCCCCAAAAAAAACCCCATCCCAACCCTTTAAATTAACAACCCCCACCCCCCTGACTCCCCCAAGACCTGCCGACTTAATTTACTACAACCCCCACCCTCCTGACTCCCCCAAGACCTGCCGACTTAATTTACTACAACTCCCCCCCAGACCTGCCGATTTAATTTACTGCAACCCCCCACCCTCCTGACCCCCCCCAAGACCTGCCGACTTAATTTACTGCAACCCCCCACCCTCCTGACCCCCCCAAGACCTGCCGACTTAATTTACTGCAACCCCCCACCCTCCTGACCCCCCCAAGACCTGCCGACTTAATTTACTGCAACCCCCCCCCCTCCTGACCCCCCCAAGACCTGCCGACTTAATTTACTGCAACCCCCCACCCTCCTGACCCCCCCCAAGACCTGCCGACTTAATTTACTGCAACCCCCCACCCTCCTGACCCCCCCCAAGACCTGCCGACTTAATTTACTACAACCCCCCCCCCAAGACCTGCCGATTTAATTTACTGCAACCCCCCACCCTCCTGACCTGCCGACTTAATTTACTACAACCCCCACCCTCCTGACCCCCCCCCCCCAAAAGACCTGCCGACTTAATTTACTGCAAACCCCCCCAAGACCTGCCAAACGTCCCTGGTGGTCCAGCTGGGGTCCAGGAGCGGTCCGGGAACGATCTCCTGGGCTTCGGTCGTCGGCTGCCAGTAAACAAAATGGCGCCGACGGCCCTTTGCCCTCACTATGTCACTGAGACCGACCAATAGCAGCAGTCGGTCCCAGTGACATAGTGAGGGCAAAGGGCCGTCGGCGCCATTTTGTTTACTGGCAGCCGACAGCCCACGCCCAGGAGATCGTTTCCGGACCGCTCCTGGACCCCAGCTGGACCACCAGGGACGTTTGGCAGGTCTTGGGGGGGGGGGGGTCAGGAGGGTGGGGGGTTGCAGTAAATTAAGTCGGCAGGTCTTGGGGGGGTCAGGAGGGTGGGGGGGTTTGTTAGATTTTTTTTTTTTTTTTTAATATTCGCTCCATAAGACGCACATACATTTTCCCCCCACTTTTGGGGGGAAAAAAGTGCATCTTATGGAGCGAAAAATACGGTATGTTTGCCCAGCACCGGCCAATCGGACAGCGTGCCTTCGCTCGAGGCACTCCCTCCCCCCCACCGGACGCTGTAAAAAAAACAAAACAGTTCATTCTCCGGCGAGGGAGCGGAGAATGAACTGTTGCCTTCCCTCTGCAAGGGAAGGCAGCAGTGCCTCATTCCCCGTCTGCTCTCAGCAGTGGGCGGGCCGGATTCAGCCCGCGGGCCGCCCCTTGCCCAGGTCTGGTCTAGAGGCACGGGCAGTCCGGTTAGCCTGCCTGCAATTTGCTCCCAGACTGCGGAACAGAACAGTCAGAGTGATGTCAGACAACGCCACCACGGTGGCATACATCAACCGACAGGGCGGAACCAGAAGCCAACAGGTGTCTCTAGAGATAGCCCCACTGATGGCTTGGGCAGAGGCGAATCTCCAGGACATCTCCGCCGTCCACGTTGCCGGAAGGGACAACACCGCGGCAGACTTCCTCAGCAGGGAAAGCCTAAATCCGGGAGAATGGCAGCTGTCCCCCACAGCCTTCCAGATGATCGTGGATCAGTGGGGGACTCCGGACATGGACCTACTAGCGGACAGGTCCAATGCTCAGGTACCCAGATACTTCAGCCGCAAGCGAGATCCGTTCTCTCACGGGATCGACGCCCTGGTTCAGCCATGGCCTCCATGGCCCCTGCTGGGCGCCCTTATACACAAGATTCAGAGGCACAGGAGCCTAGTTCTTCTAGTGGCACCGGACTGGCCAAGAAGATCCTGGTACGCGGACATGAGAAGACTACTGACAGGGGAGCCTCTTCCCCTGCCTCCGCTCCGGGACCTGCTGCTTCAAGGTCCCATCCTCCACGAGGATCCAGCTCAATTCTCTCTTACGGTCTGGCCATTGAGAGGTCTAGACTGAAGAAAAGAGGTTACTCGGAGCCAGTGATAGATACACTCCTCCGAGCGCGCAAGTTTTCCACATCCCTCACCTACATAAGGATCTGGAGAGTATTTGAAGCCTGGTGCGACACTCGTGGCACCAATCCACATGCGACTACTATCCCTATTGTTCTGGATTTCCTGCAGGATGGGCTTCAGAAGGGTCTCTCCCTAAGCTCCATCAAGGTTCAGGTGGCTGCGCTGTCTTGCTACGGTCCCAGGAGGGATGGTAAAACCATTTCCACGCATCCAGATGTTTCTCGCTTCCTGAAAGGAGTCAAGCACATTCGTCCGCAACTGAAGTGGCCAGTGCCCCTGTGGAACCTCAACCTTGTTTTGGATTTCCTCGCGGGATCCACCTTCAGACCCCTTCGGGGCCTGTCTCTCCGCTAACTTTGAAGATGGTGTTCCTGCTGGCAGTGTGTTCAGCACGCCGCATCTCAGAGCTACAAGCTCTGTCCTGCCGTGACCCCTTTCTCAGAATCACTCCTGAGGCTATCCATCTTCGCACGGTTCCCTCCTTTTTACCTAAAGTAGTCTCACAATTTCACCTCAACCAAACCATATCCTTGCCTACCACGGCAGGTTTGAAGAAATCAGAAGAAGGGCGTTTGCTACGCCATCTCGATATCGGCAGATTGCTGCCCAGATACCTGGAAACGACAGAAGCAGTACGAAAGACGGACCATCTGTTCGTCCTTCACAGCGGGAAGAAACAAGGAGAAGCGGTCTCACGGCCCACCATCGCCCGCTGGATCAAAGATGTTATCAGAGCGTCCTAAGTAGAGGCCGGGAAGTCACCGCCTCTGCAGGTCAAGGCTCATTCTTCCAGAGCGCAGGCGGCCTCTTGGGCAGAATCTAGGATGCTGTCGCCCGCGGAGATATGTAAGGCGGCGACGTGGTCCTCCCTCCATACCTTTTCCAGATTTTACCGTCTGGATGTCCAGGCCAGGGAGGACACAGCATTTGCGAGGGCAGTCCTGAATGGACCTCGGGCAGCCTCCCGCTCAGTCCGGGAGTAGCTTTTGTACATCCCACTTGTTCTGAGTCCATCTGGCTATACGCTAGGAAATGTTGAGATTACTTACCTGATAATCTCCTTTTCCTTAGTGTAGACAGATGGACTCAGCATCCCACCCGGCTGCCAGTATACATGGGTTTCACTGATTCAAGATAAGCCTTATCACTTCTTATATGAGTGCGTCCATTCTACCAGGTGTCGACGTCTTCCGGTTGGGAACGCTGGCTGTCTCCAGCTACTATCAATCGGTCAGGGGAATCCTGTTTCACTAATTATTTTGATCGGTCAGTACACCTACACATATATCCATAACAGCTTTTGCAAGGAAGATTGAGTGGCTTCACTTCCTGCGGGGGTATATGTACCCGTGCTGACGTCAGATCCGTCTCCAACTGCTAGCACGAGCACACTATACCCACTTGTTCTGAGTCCATCTGTCTACACTAAGGAAAAGGAGATTATCAGGTAAGTAATCTCAACATTTCTCTTGCTCTTCCAGTTGATTTCAGTGTGATTTGAGTTCAGAAAGCATTTGCAAAGATTATTGTTTAAAGATGTTTTTAATTTATCAATTTTATTTTATTATGTTCTATTTGATTTGTGATTGAATGTGTGTGTATCTTTGTAATCCACCCTGAATGATTGCATTGGAGGAGGCGGGGTATAAGTTTATAACTTATATAGATCAATAAAATTAACCACAGGAGTTTTCAGAGGTTTTCCTAAAGCTTCTGCTACATCACAGAATTCTGTAATATCAGAAATCCCATGTGCTCATTATATGATCCTTCAAAATGTTTGATCCCAGGCCATTGATAGCTTTCCATTCCATTGTCATATCACATGACTAATTCCTTTTTTTTTTATATCCAGCAAGCAATGAGGTCATACCGGAAGAGGAGAATAGAGAAGAACACCCTATAGTACTGGCACTTACACCAAGACAATCAAGAAATGTCTGTGAGAATCTTTCCCAGATTACTGATGGGGGAGACACGAGCCAAAATCAGCAGGAATTGGACAAGAAGTGGCGAGACCCTACAGGAAACTCACTGGATGGAGTCACTGCATGTGAGAGAAGTGACAGGGAGCTCACAGATATCCCTGAGCACCAGAGACCTATGAGAGCAGAGATAACCTTCCAGAGTAATAACAGTGATCAAATGACTTCTGACCTCACCCAGATTGACCTGAGCGAAATGAGACCCATTCAAAATAATAACAGTACTCAAATGACTTCTGCCCTCTGGCAGAGAGATGAGGAAGGGAAGAAATCCTTTGCTAGGAAATGTCATTTTGTATTGCACCAGAAAACTCACTCAGGAGCGAGACCTGTTTCATGTTCTCAGTGTGGAAAATTTTTCAAACAGAAGTTAACCCTGAAATTACACCAGAGAATCCACATTCAGGGGAACACTTTCACTTGTATTGAATGTAAGAAAAACCTTTTTAGCAGGGAATCTTTACTAATGCACCAAAGAACGCACACAGGTAAGAGATCCTCATCTTGCCCTCAAGATGGAGAAGCTTACAGCTCCGAGTTCTGTTTATTAAATCCCCAGAAAATGGAGAAAGAAGAGAGAACATTTTCATCTTCTGAAAGAGGAGAAAACATAATTCAAACGCAAGACCTAATAATAAATGAAAAATTATTCATGTGTACTGATGGTGACAGAAACTTCAATGAGAGAGAAATGTTCACAGGAGAACTAAAATTCCAAACAGGGGAGAGAGCAGTTTCAACTAGTGAAGGCAATAAAATCTTATGTTATGAGAGAGTCTCTTCAAGAAATGGAAAAAAGCATGATGAGCAACCATTGTCTTGCTTTCAGGCTGAAAAATATTTCAATAGGAAGGCAACCATCCCACAGCAGAGGAAAATGCCCAAATCAGAAAGTCAATATATATGTACTGAGTGTAGTAAAAGCTACAAGACAAAGTATAATCTCATAATCCACCAGAGAATCCACACTGGAGAGAAACCATTTACATGTCATGAGTGTGGTGAAAGCTTTAGTGCAAAGGCCAGACTCAAAGACCATCAGAGACTCCACACTGGAGTAGAACCATATACATGTACTGAGTGTGGTAAAAGCTTCAGTCAGAAGCATTATCTCACAATTCACAAGAGAATCCACACAGGAGAGAAACCATTTGCATGCACTGATTGTGATAAATGCTTTAAGTCTAAGGTAGAAATCAAAATCCACCAGAGAAGCCACACTGGGGAGAAACCATATACATGTACTGAGTGTGGTAAAAGCTTCACGCAAAAGCCTAATCTCACAATGCACCAGACAATCCACACTGGAGAGAAACAATTTACATGTACTGAGTGTGGTAAAAGCTTCAGGCAGAAGCATAATCTCACAATGCACCAGAGAATCCACACTGGAGAGAAACCATTTACATGTACTGAGTGTGGTAAAAGCTTCAGCAAGAAGCATAATCTCATAATCCACCAGAGAATCCACACTGGGGAGAAATGATTTACATGTACTGACTGTGGTAAAAGCTTCAGGCAGAAGCATTATCTCGCGATTCACAAGAGAATCCACACATGAGAGAAACCATTTGGATGCTCTGATTGTGATAAATGCTTTAAGACAAAGGAAGAAATCAAAATGCATCAGAGAATCCACACTGAAGTAGAACCATATACATGTACTGAGTGTGGTAAAAGTTTCAGACAGAAGACATCTCTCATATGGCATCAGAGAATCCACATTGGAGTGAAACCAAGTCCTTGTACTTTGTTCTGAAGTTTTTACCTCACAAAGGACAAACTTTCAAGTCACCTGAGAAGGCACACAGGAGTCTAATGAATTCACTCAGTCTCCTATAGAAATTGAAATTGTAGACTGGACTGATAAGGATCTTAAATAATTGGAAGCAAGAAGAATGAAATTTCCTCTGCGCTCAGGCAGGCCGATCTGGGCAAGTGGGTTATGCACCTCTACCAGCAGATGGAAATGGATTAAAAGCTGACATCACATAGAAAGCCAGAATTGGCCTCACGACGCTAATGCGCCCGCTTCCCGAAGGAGGGCTAACTTGTCCCAATATTCATTGATATAATATAGTTATCTGTTATGTCATATTCGGGATTGGCTGGGCAAATCGGATGTTCTAATTCCGAAAAATCTACTCCGAGACTGGTGCGCCCCATTGGACTTGGGTAACCTTCTGATAGCTCCCAAGTCCTCTCTTCCAGCACACAACCAAAACTTTCCCTATTTTATAGCCTGTTGCACAGCATGGAAACGCCTATGCTCGCAGCTGCGTCTGTCATGGCGGACATTGATCTTTGCACCGATTGTGGGACTTCCAACAAAACTCGGCGTTCCTCCTCTGGAAAGAAGCAGGCCTTACCCATGTCTTCCAATTACTCGATGCCTCTGGATCTCAGCTCTGTACCTTCACAGACCTATTTTGAGATTTTGCCAAGAAGTTTTTTCACATATCTCCAAATAAGACGCATTCCTTTTTTCTTTTTTTTTTTTTTGTAATTTAAACTTTATTTGAGAGAGTAAGCAAAATATACAGTACAACAAAGAACAATATGTAACCATAATTGTACAAATATTCACAATCAACAAAAGGAATAAACTGATAAAGCAACTGGATCTCTGTTTGCCTCTTTAAATCCCCCCCTCCCCCCTTGTCCCTTGGGATCTTACAGAAATTAAGTTCAAGCTGGGTTCTATAAAATGTACAGAATATATTAAATAAAAAACAAAACAGTTCAGGCAACCGACTGATTCTGTCTCCAAAGTAAATAAGGATTCCAGATACGGTGAAATAACCCTAGTTGTTTCTGTCTGTGGGCCGTTATTTTACTAAGAGTAAAAAGCGAAGAAACACAGGATTGGATCTTAACCAATGTAGGCAAGGCCATGTCTTTCCAGTGAAAAGCTATTTCACATTGAGCCGCAGTGGCCACTAGTTTAATAAATTGCTGAAGCGATCTGTCCCCCTGAGGGCATGCAGAATTCAGTAAGGCTACTGAGGGTGTAAGAACAGTAGCTGTTTGGGTGATATCTGTTAGCCAGCTGGCCAAGGCCCTCCATAACTGTGTAATAGTTGCACACTCCCACCAAAGGTGGAAGAAAGTCCCCTCTCCCCCCACAGCCCTTCCAGCATCTGTTGCGGGATATATTTTATGCAACCTAACGGGAGTAAAATACCATCTGTATAATAGTTTAAAACTGTTTTCAATAAGCGTAGCAGATGTCAAACCTTTGCTACCGGTAAGGAAAGGTTCATCCCAAAAGTCCTCTCCTTGGGAGGATCCTAGGTCACACTCCCAAGACTTGATAAATGCCGGTTTTACTTGTAAGCCCTGAACAAGTAATTTATAAATTTTTGACATGAGTCTTTGGACTTTGCTGACTTACAATAATTTTCAAATAAGGTTACTGTTTTAGCTAAATCAAGTTGTATACCAGATGTGCGTAGATAGCTACTTAGTTGTAAATAATGATATAGTTCAGACTGTGGTAGTTCAAATCTTAACTGTAAAGTCGGGAACTCTACCCAGTTAGCATTTTCCCATAATTGGCCGTAGCTATATATGCTTTTAGCTAGCCAAGATCGAAAAACTGTACACGCCTTATCCTCTAAAAAATCCTTTTGATAAAATTTATTTATTTATTTATTTATTTATTTATTTATTTTATATACCGACATTCAATCGAGATATCACATCGGTTTCCAGATAACTAAAAGAATAGGGTGGTAACAGCCCTATTTTACATTATAACATGATAATAAATATAACAATTATAACAGAATTAACAGAAATAACAGAAATACATGGAACAATAGATTATAGTATATAACATATGTACATAAATGACTTGTTGGTAAGAATTAAGTAAAGATAAAATGGGGAAGAATTAACAGAACAAATCTTTTCGCCCACCAGCGTGGGTTTCCATTTGTGCCAAATTTGTAGACTATGTTGAATTGGGGTTGATAAATTGTCCATTTTGGGCCAGAATCTACGGGACTGCCAAAGTAGGTTTGCTAGTGGAGTTGACCCAGAGAGTTCTTGTTCCAAGATTGTCCAAGGTTTGTGAGAAGATGTCCTGTGCCAATCTACTACAACCCACAGCTGGGCCGCTGCATGGTACCTTAAAAGATTGGGGACAGCAAGACTGCCCCTTTCCTTGGGTTGATATAAAACCTTTTGGGCCATCCTAGGGTGCTTTCCCTGCCATAGAAATTTCATAATTCTATGCTGCCATTTTAGCAAGATGGCAGTAGGACTATTACAGGGAATAGTTTGGAACAAATAACTAATCCTAGGTAGTATATTCATCTTGAAGTTGGCGATACAGCCCAGCCAGGAGATGTGGTAACGATTCCATTCTTCCATCTCTCTGTACAGTCTCTTAATAAGAGGTGGATAATTAAGGCTATATACATCCTGATGGGAACCGATATAAATTCCGAGATACTTAATCTTTTCTTTCGCCCACCGAAAAGCAAATCTAGCTTTAAGGTCTCTCACTTGTTCATCCATTAAAGTAATATTCAAGATTTCAGTTTTGTCCCAATTGATGGAGTAACCAGAGACCTGATTATAAGATTTAATGATATCGACAACTGCTGGCAATGATCTCATAGGGTCAGTTAAGGTAAGTATTATGTCATCCGCAAACATAGCTAGCTTAGATGTAAATTTCCCCACTTGTATACCAGTAACCTCATTAGAGTCACCTATTTTCTGCGCCAATTTATTTTATTTATTTATTATTTTGTTATACCGAGTTTCATGACTAGAATCACATCAACCCGGTTTACAATTAACAATGTGTGTAAGGTAGAGAGTAACATAGTAAACAATATTCCCAATTCAAACTTCAAATACAGAAAACAATATTATTGATGTGAGAAAGTTACAATAAAACAGGGAAAATTAACTAGGATCTGGAAAGGGGGGAGAAATTGAACAAAGAAATATTTACATTTCAACCAATTGTATCAATTAATATAGTTGTATAGCAAAAATGAATATATATGACAAGGACGATAATATGGTGCTGTGTATGAGTGGGTAGTTGGTGGATTCTTATTTCAATCCAATTTTTGAATACGAGTTTGTGCTGATGGGTGGAGGTTTTAATCAAGGCCTGGGAATGCTTTTTTGAAAAGCCAAGTTTTTAGTCTTTTCCTAAATGTTAGAGTGCATGGTTCTTGTCTCAAGTCAGGTGGGATAGAGTTCCATAGAGTTGGACCTGCTGAAGAGAAAGCTCTGAGACTGAAGGATTTATGTTGGTAGGTTTTGGCATGTGGAACCTGAAGTGATTCTTTGTAGTATTCCCTGATGGGTCTGGCGGATGTGTGTTTTTTAAATGGGATTTGTAAGTCGAGTTGAGTGTGTTAGTGGATGGCCTTATAGATGATAGTGATGGATTTATACATAATTCTGTAGTGGATCGGTAGCCAATGAAGGTCTTTGAGGATCGGGGTTATGTGGTCGATTTTCCTGGAGTTTGTAAGGATTCTGGCTGCTGTGTTCTGTACCATTTGTAGAGGCTTGGTATAGGAAGCTGGGAGGCCTAATAGTAGTGAGTTGCAATAATCTAGTTTGGAGAAGATTATTGCTTGCAAGATTGTTCTAAAGTCCTGAGCGTGGAAAAGTGGCTTTATTCTTTTCAGAATATGTAATTTGTGGAAGCAATATTTGGTGGTTTGGTTAATGAATGGTTTGAGGTTAAGACGGTTGTCTAAGATGGCTCCTAGGTCTCTTACGTGAGCAGTTTGAAGGAGGGCTGGTGGCTTTGAATGTGTGTTGTTCTTTTATTGAATGTGTTTTGAATATGTGTTGTTGTTTTATTGAAGCCAATGGTTCAATAAATAAAGCAAATAATAAAGGTGAGAGTGGGCACCCCTGCTGAGTGCCTCGCTCAACCGGGAAGAACGTGGAGTAACCACCATTCACTTTAATACAGGTACATGGATTATCGTATAACTTTTGAATCCAATTTATAAAAAAAACTGCCAAATCTCATTTTTGTAAAGCTTGAAATAAAAAGGGCCAATGGACCAAATCAAAAGCTTTATCTGCATCCATGGCCATCAATAAAAATGGAATCTTATGACGTTTGACCCACCATAGAGAGTTCAATAGTTTACGAACGTTATCAGATGACAAATGGCCAGGGATAAACCCTGCCTGATCTGCGTGATTAATCTGTGCAATATAGACATTAAGCCTGTTGGCCAATATTTTGACTAATAATTTTAGGTCTATATTGAGCAAAGATATGGGCCTATAGGAGCCGTATTGTGTGGAGTCGCGGCCTGGTTTTGCGAGAACAGTTATTCCGGCCACATTCAAATTGGGGCTTAAAATACCTTCCGTTCGGAGAGCATTGAACATGTTGGTGAGAGGTACAAGTAAGTCACCTGCAAAACACTGATAAAATCTGGCAGTAAAACCGTCTAAACCCGGTGATTTATTCGTTTGAGTTGCTTAGGGGCGGATTTTAAGAGCCCTGCTCGCCTAAATCCGCCCAAATCAGGGCGGATTTAGGCGAGCAGGGCCCTGCGCGCCGGTGAGCCTATTTTACATAGGCTCACCGGCGAGCGCAGACCCCGGGACTCACGTAAGTCCCGGGGTTCTCCGAGGGGGGGGCGTGTCGGGGGGCAGGCCCGGTCGTCGCGGCGTTTAGGGGGCGTGCCGGGAGCGGGCCCAGGGGCGTGGCCGCGCCCTCCGGACCCGCCCCCAGGTTGCGTCCCGGCGCGCTAGCGGCTCGCTGGCGCGCGGGGATTTACGCCTCCCTCTGGGAGGCGTAAATCCCCCGACAAAGGTAAGGGGGGGCTTATACAGGGCCGGGTGGGTGGGTTAGGTAGGGGAAGGGATGGGGAGGGCAAAAGGAAGTTCCCTTCGAGCCGCTCCGATTTCGGCGCGGCCCTCGGAGGGAACGGGGGTAGGCTGCGCGGCTCGGCGCGCGCCGGCTATACAGAATTCATAGCCTTACGCGCGCCGATCCAGGATTTTAGCGGATACGCGCCGCTCCGCGCGTATCTACTAAAATCCAGCGTACTTTTGCTGGCGCCTGATGCACCAGCAAAAGTACGCCTATTCGCGGGATTTGAAAATCTACCCCTTAATGCGTTGAAAGTGCTTATGCACTTTCAACGCATAGCCAGCATAGCTCTCTGCTTCAATGGCAGGGGAGAAAGTCTGTTACTTCACTTTCAACGCATAGCCAGCATAGCTCTCTGCTTCAATGGCAGGGGAGAAAGTCTGTTACTTCACTTTCAAAGCATAGCCAGCATAGCTCTCTGCTTCAACGGCAGGGGCAATGTAGAAAAGAGGATCTATATATAGACAACAACCAACAAGGACTGAATTACATAGTCGAGTAAACAAAAGCATGGGTGTAGCTTGCTTATTGAGATAGTTACTACCCCTAACTATGCTACATATTCAGTTAGATGCAGTTCCAACACTGCTCTCTACATTAATGGTGGGGTGGAAGGGAAATAGAACTAAAAGGTACTAAGAGCCAACGTAACAAGTAAGAGGAAAAAAAAAAGTGCATAGCTTGCTGGGCAGACTGGATGGGCCATTTGGTCTTCTTCTGCCGTCATTTCTATGTTTGTAAAACCTCCACTTCCATAATTTCCTTATCAAGCAATGCACGAGCTTCCTTCGGTAAATTAGGTAAAGTGATATCCTGTAAAAAAACAGGAATATCTTTGGGATTAATATTCATATTATGTGTGTATACCTCTGAGTAAAAATGCCAAAACCTTTGACTGATATCGTCGTTCGATGTGAGCATAATACCCTGCTCCTCTCTGACTTTAGTAATAATATTTTGCATGCGCTTGGCTCTCAACTTGTTCGCAAGTAGCTTCCCTGCCTTGTTGCCTCCCTCGAAGTATAGCTGTTCTACTTGTTCCAGCTCATAGGCAATTTTAGCCACATCTAATGCCCCAATCTGTGATCTACAAGAATCTAATGCCAAACCCAGCTCTTTAGTGGGATCTAGTTTATGCTTACGTTCGAGTTCTAATAAATGTGTTACTAAGGTTTTACTCTCCTGTAATTACATTTTTTTAACGTATGAAGCGCGAGCAATGAATATCTCCCTAATAACTGCTTTCCGATGCAGAAGCACAGCAAGCAAGGGCGCCTGGAAGCTTCGATCGCTTATAGTGCGGATGCACTTTATGATCTGTTATGGACTTTGGCCTAATCCATGGTGTCGGCTCAACGGCTCCTGTGGTTAAGAAACTGGTCGGCGGATATTTCCTCCAAGGCTCAGCTGGGATCGTTGCCTTTCAAGGGGTAAATTGCTTTTTGGTAAGGACCTCGAGGATATGATTCAATCCCTGGGGGAGAACAAGGTTCACTGACTGCCAGAAGATAGGCCCAAGTCGAGGGGCTCCTTTTCTTCACGGTCTCGATTCAGAGGGAATCGCAGATTTCGTCCGTCCAGAGCTCCAGCTTCTTCCTTTCAGCAAGCGTCAGGTCGCCAACAATCATTCCAGTCTCTGAAAGCCGCCTTATCTAATGCTCCAGCATTAGGGCTTCCAGACTACGGAAAGGATTTTTATTTCACATGTCATGAGGTTGCAGCTGTAGCAGCTGGAGTGGTAACCCAGGACCATGGAGGAAAAAAGAAACCCATTGGGTATTATTCAGCCCAGCTAGATTCTGTGGCATCTGCCTTTCCTGTTTGCCTAAGGGCTGTTGCTGCAGCAGCCCTGATGGTAGAAACATCTCAATCATTAATTCTTTTCCACCCTTTGCATCTCTGTTTACCACATGCTTTGTTCACAGTTTTAAACAATGCAAAGACCCAGGTAATCACTTTGGAAAGCATGATGAGGTATGAACTCCTTTTACAATCAGGAAATATTATCTTTCATCACTGCTCTGCTCTCACCCCTCCTACTTTACTACCAGAAATAATTGACTTAGAAACCCCAGACCATGACTGTGCAATGCTAATGGAATATGAACTGACGCCCAGGGAAGGTTTAACAGATATCCCTCTTGCTAATGTTGACGCAGTTTATTTTGTAGATGGCTCTGCTCTCCATGATGATACAGGTTCACTGAAGGTTGGATATGCTGTATGTACCCAGTGGGAAGTGCTACAGGCGGGACCGCTCACTCATGCACGTTCAGCACAGACCGCAGAATTGGTAGCCCTCACTCGGGCTTGTTTTAGAGGAAAGGGATTACGTCTCTCTGTTTACACTGATTCTCGTTATGCCTTTGGGGTGGTTCATGACTACGGGGCATTGTGAAAAGGAGAGGGTTTTTAACAGCTAATGGGGAAATAATTAAGAATGGGTCTTTTGTTAAAAAAAATTACTAGAAGTTATCCTGTTGCCTCTTGAGCTGGCAGTAGTTAAATGGGCTGGACATAGCAAAGAAGATTCAATTGTAGCCAAAGGGAATAACTTGGCAGATCAGGCAGCCAAACATGCAGCTCTGACCAACAATACTGTGGGGATTGCGGGATGCCATTTGTTAACACACACACCACATAGAGAAAACAAAGACTTTAGTATTAAAAATTTGATTCAGTGGCAGGCGCAGGATAAGGATTATTGGAAGCTGTGGGCAAAAGGAGGGGCCACCGCCCAAAATCATGGACAAGATCGAGTATGGTTTGGCCCAAATGGCGAAGTAGTGGCCCCCCGACATATACTGCCCCATATCTTACTCTCTATACACCAGGCATCCCATGCAGCCCCTGCAGCATTAGTGGGCATGTTCTTTCATCACTGGTGGGGATTGGTCTCAGCAGTCAGGGCTCTGGCTATTACCATATGTTCTCAGTGTATGCAATGTAATTTGTACAAAGCTTGGTCATCACACCCGCACACCTAAAACGCCCCCTAGGCCCTTTCTTGCAAATCCAAATTGATTTTATCGAATTGCCTCTATGCCAAAATTACAAGTACGCTCTAACAATGATTTGCTGTTTCTCAGGGTGGGGGGAGGCTTTCCCAGTAGTAAAGGCAGATGCAATTTCTGTAGCTAAGATTCTGCTGAGAGAGTTTATTCCAAGGTATGGAATTCCAGAATCAATTGATAGTAATCAAGGGACACACTTCATAAATGACATAGTAATATCGTTAAGTAAGGCGTTAGGCATCTCTCTGATTCCATACCCTCTACAGACCCCAAGCCTCTGCCCTTATAGAAAACTTCAATAGCAGGCTAAAAACTAAATTGGGCATTATCATGGCTGCAATGAATTTAACTTGGCTACGGGCTCTCCCTTTAGCACTAATGGCCCTGTGGGCATCACCTCATTCCAAGACAGGGCTTACCCCATTTGAGATAGTCACTGGACGACCAATGGCTATTGGTCCTATACCGAAACCCTCTACCGCCCTCATATTTTCACAGGAGGAATATTTAACCCATTATTTGTTTATGTCAAATGCCTTTTCAGTATCCAGCGAGATAACGACCCTTGACATGCCCTTCACGTTGGCCAAGTGCAAAAAATTAACAACCTCTTAGTATTGGATGTGGAGTTTCACATCATCACAAAGCCAACTTGGTCAGAGTGCACCTAATGCGTGAGCAATGTCTCAAGGCGGATCTGTAACACCTTAGCAAGTATTTTAATATCTGAGTTAAGTAAAGATATCGGTTTATAAGACCCACACTCCAGGGTATCCTTCCCCTTTTTGTATATAACTGATATGATAGCATCGGCCAAGGGGTCCAGTGATTATCTTGCCTCTTCCGCGGCATCAAATACCATCAGAAGATAGTTAGAGACTTGTGACAGAAATGTTTTGAAAAAAAACATCAATGGAATACCCATCTGGGCCCAGGCATTTATTTCCAGAGTTTGAAATATCGACCTACATTTCCCCAGGGCTGCAAGAGTTTGAGGAGACCCAGTAGGCTTTTGCTGGATCTCTAGGTCTCGATTCTCAGCTAACAGAACAGATTCCTTCTTCTTTTTCTCCTGCTGGCAGGTCTGATGAGTTTACCCCTAAGAAAGGCTTTAAAGGTTTCCCATCTCAGTATGGGCCTGTAGTCCCCCTCTGGATTGTGAAGATCAAATTCCGCTACAGCCTCTTTAACAAGGTCGGGAACACACTTATCCCCTAAAAGAGAGGCTCAAATTGAGCAACTTCTAAGGTTAAACAAAGCTGCACTGGGTAATGATCAAAGATAGTGCAGGACAATATTGTGCTCCTGTCCATTTTAGATAGCAGATCTGGAGTGCATAGAAAAAACTCTATCCTGCTATGAGACTCGTGCCTGGGGAAATAAAATGTGTAATCTTTTTCCTTGGGAAGAAAGTGCCACCAGACATCTGTAAGATCCCCCAATCCCAAATTAGGAGGAGTGTGAGAGCGGGGTTGAGAAGTTCTATCAACCAAAGTGTCAGGACTAAGATTCCAGTCCTCGCTCATGCATAAATCCTCAAACCCAAACGTTGCTATCTTATCCGTAAAGATATCAAAAAACCTCCTTTGTTCAGTGTTGAGAGCATTTACATTCACTAATGTAATCGGGACAGAATGTAATAGAAAAAAATCTGTGCCACAAAGGGAGAAGTGGGCTCAGGGATATCAATTGGGTTGCCGTCGTGCATCAAGATCACAATGCAAGTTGACACAGTTACCATCACGAACAGCCGTCTCAGCGCAAGAAGGCCTAGTGACTCCCCTGCTCGTCAACCAAAGGCGCCATCGAAAACAGGCACAGGTTATCCTCAAGGAAGCACAAGAAAAAGAACAAAAAAAAGGATAGGAAGAAAAAAGTAGAAAAAAAAATTCCCTGGAGTCACGTGATGCGGTGGGCTCCATAAGTCGCACAGTGCAGAGCTCCGGATGCGGCCTCCTCTCTTTTGATTTTTTTTTGTACAATGAATGCCCGACGTTTTTTTGTTTTTATTTCCCCGCCTCTACAGCAGGAACTTACCGAGCTTCGGTGGGAGTGAATTTTGCGCTTTGTGGTGCAGGCAAGTCGCTTACAACAGTGAAGAGAGACAAAGAGAATGTTAAACTGCCTTCTCCCAAAATGGCCGCTGGGATGGGTCTGCTGCGATGGAGGATTTTGAATCGACTTTTAGTAATGAAACTCACAGATGCCGTCGTGCTGGCCTTCGATACCAGATTTGCCCATATTTCCACTCAAATTGAGGAACTGAAATCTTCTCTCACTGAAATGGGACCGCAGCTTGATCACGCTGAAGGGCCGATCTCAGGAGTGGAAGATGACGTGCTGCATCTTGAAAAGCATGTACATGCACTGGAGAAGGCAATGGCGGAAAAAGAGGATAAGATTGATGATTTTGAGAACCATGCACGGAGGAAAACCTACGTTTCATTGGCATTATGGAAGATGAAGCGACCACTGATTTCAATAAGATACTGGAGGAATGGCTACTGGATAGCTTGGGCCTGCAGGACCTGCGTGGCAAAATGGTCTTTGAGAGGGTGCATTGTTATAGGGCCCAGGATAGTCATGGGTAAATTCTCTCATTATGCCTACAAAGGAATGATCCTGCGAGCCTTTTATTAAAACAAAGACTTTACTGTATAAGGAGCAGAAAGTGCTAATTTTCCAAGATTTTTCCAGTCGGGTGATGTTGATGTTCTTTTTCTTGTGCTTCCTTGAGGATAACCTGTGTCTGTTTTCGATGGCGCCTTTGGTTGAAGAGCAGGGGAGTCACTAGGCCGCATCCGGAGCTCTGCACTGTGCGACTTATGGAGCCCACCGCATCATGTGACTCCAGGGAATTTTTTTTTCTACTTTTTTCTTCCTATCCTTTTTGTTCTTTTTCTTTTGCTTCCTTGAGGATAACCAGTGCCTGTTTTCGATGGCGCCTTTGGTTGACGAGCAGGGGAGTCACTAGGCCTTCTTGCGCTGAGACGGCTGTTCGTGATGGAATTTTCACCTTCCAGTTTGGTTGAGCAAAATATTCGATCTGCACTTCAGTATCCTGCACCTTAAGGATTTGGCACCAGGGCAAGCGTGGCTGAGGAAGCAGAGCAGTTTGTCTCTCAGCTGCAGATCTCATCCACTTGAAGATGTGGCATGGGGGCTCCTTTGGCTGTTAGAGCAATTAGTTATAGAAGACTGATATTACCTTTTTTCCCCCCAGAATTCAGCTTATTTCATGGCTGCAGAAACTCTTTTGGTGACTTATTTGTTCTGTGTTTTTCCCCCTTTTTCCTGCTGTGTACTTCTAGCAGGGACTTATATTTGCGTATACTGTTTGATGCTGGCTTCCTTTAAATTCTTACCATTTTTATTTCATTACGTATTTGAAGACGTGGGGCTTCTTCTTAGCTGAGTCTTTTTATTTTGTGTTTTTCTTCTTATAGGTCTCCTGCATTCAAGGAAGGCTGTATTGGCTGTTGCATGTGGCGTTCCCTTACTTTAAGGTCCCTATTTTGGTTTCTGAACCCATGATTGACCCCTGGCAGGGTACCCATGGGTAGTGCGTTCTCTCTCTGTGACACAGAATTTGTGTTTGTTTCTTCTTGGAAGAAGGATCCAACAGAAGAAAATAGAATAATGAATAAATGTTGGCAAGTTAAATGTAAGACATTGATAAGGCAGGCTAAGAAAGAATTTGAAAAGAAGTTGGCCGCAGAGGCAAAAACTCACAGTAAAAACTTTTTTAAATATATCCGAAGCAGAAAGCCTGTGAGGGAGTCAGTTGGACCGTTAGATGATCGAGGGGTTAAAGGGGCACTTAGAGAAGATAAGGCCATCGCGGAAAGATTAAATTATTTCTTTGCTTCGGTGTTTACTTAAGAGGATGTTGGGGAGGTACCCGTACTGGAGAAAGTTTTCATGGGTAATGATTCAGATGGAGTGAATCAAATCACAGTGAACCTAGAAGATGTGGTAGACCTGATTGACAAATTGAAAAGTAGTAAATCACCTGGACCGGATGGTATACACCCCAGAGTTCTGAAGGAACTAAAACATGACATTTCAGACCTATTAGTAAAAATTTGTAACCTATCATTAAAATCACCCATTGTACCTGAAGACTGGAGGATAGCAAATGTAACCCCAATATTTAAAAAGGGCTCCAGGGGCGATCCGGGAAACTAAAGACTGGTTAGCCTGACTTCAGTGTCAGGAACAATAGTGGAAAGTGTTCTAAACATCAAAATCACAGAACATATAGAAAGACATGGTTTAATGGAACAAAGTCAGCATGGCTTTACCCAAGGCAAGTCTTACCTCACAAATCTGCTTCAATTTTTTGAAGGAGTTATTAAACAGGTGGATAAAGGTGAACCGGTAGATGTAGTATACTTGGATTTTCAGAAGGGTTTTGACAAAGTTCCTCATGAGAGGCTTCTAGAAAAAGTAAAAAGTCATGGGATAGGTGGCGATGTCCTTTCGTGGATTGTAAACTGGCTAAAAGACAGGAAACAGAGAGTAGGATTAAATGGGCAATTTTCTCAGTGGAAAAGGGTAAACAGTGGAGTGCCTCAGGGATCTGTTTTGGGACCCTTACTTTTCAATATATTTATAAATGATCTGGAAAGAAATACGAGTGAGATAATCAAATTTGCAGACGATACAAAATTGTTCAGAGTAGTTAAATCACAAGCAGATTGTGATAAATTGCAGGAGGACCATGTGAGACTGGAAAATTGGGCATCGAAATGGCAGATGAAATTTAATGTGGATAAGTGCAAGGTGATGCATATAGGGAAAAATAACCCATGCTATAATTACACAATGTTGGGTTCCATATTAGGTGCTACAACCCAAGAAAGAGATCTAGGTGTCATAGTGGATGATCACGAGGTAGGACCGGCGCAGGCCGTGGACACCGCGGGCCCAGCACTGACGCAGGCACCCGACTCCCCGACGGGAAAGACTGAGGAATGGGCCGAGACAACCTGCTATAGTTTCTGCCTGGTTCCAGTACCCGAGTCCTGCTATAGTTTCTGCCTGGTTCCAGTACCCGAGTCTTACTACAGTTCCTGCCTGGTTCCAGTACCCGAGTCCTGCTACAGTTCCTGCCTGGTTCCAGTACCCGAGTCCTGCTACAGTTCCTGCCTGGTTCCAGTACCCGAGTCCTGCTATAGTTTCTGCCTGGTTCCAGTACCTGACTCCTGCTACAGTTCCTGCCTGGTTCCAGTACCCGAGTCCTGCTATAGTTCCTGCCTGGTTCCAGTACCCGAGTCCTGCTACAGTTCCTGCCTGGTTCCAGTACCCGAGTCCTGCTATAGTTTCTGCCTGGTTCCAGTACCTGACTCCTGCTACAGTTCCTGCCTGGTTCCAATACCCGAGTCCTGCTATAGTTTCTGCCTGGTTCCAGTACCTGAGTCCTGCTATAGTTCCTGCCTGGTTCCAGTACCCGAGTCCTGCTATAGTTCCTGCCTGGTTCCAGTACCCGAGTCTTGCTACAGTTCCTGCCTGGTTCCAGAACCCATACTCTGTTACAGTGTAGTCACTGTGTTAGTCTGGTTCCAGTTACCCGTCCTGATCCACCAATCACCTAAGTCCCAGCGGCCGGGGTCCTTCGGGCTCCTCCCGGGGGAGTGCCAGCTTCCAGGGTGAATTGCATCTACGTCCAGCCTGATCATCTGCCTATAGGCCTACTGTATAGAGACAGTGTCCTTCTTTCCCAGTCTCCAGTGGGTCGGCCCAAGGGTCCACTAAACCGAGACTCCCATAACACTCTTGGCGTTATTTGAAATTTTTGCTGCCACTTCATGGGTTTCAGGGCCCAATTTATGAGGCCATACAGGTTCTTTATTCTAACCCTGAAGCTAGGGTGTGGGTAAATAATTCCTTTTCTCCATCTTTCCCTTTAAAAAGGGGGACCAGGCAGGGGTGCCCTCTTATCGCTTCTGCGATTTATCCTCACACTCGAGCCTCTGGTGTTGACTTGGATTGCTATGACGGCTGAGGCACAAGACTCCCTTTTCTTAAAGTTTTACTCTTTGCAGATGACTTTGTACTTTTTCTACCAGGAGCTAGGAACTATCTGTCCCAAACGCTGGAGATTTTTTTCACAGTCTATGGCAGTTTTTCTGGCTTGCGGCTCAATTTGGATAAATCAGAGGTCTTAGACCTTTCGGGCACATTACATTCTGATTGGCAGGATTTCCCCTTGAAGTGGGCAAAAAACAAGCTTAAATATCTTTGCCTATTTATCCTTAGAGACCCGTCTATGTAGTATTCTCTGAATGTTGTCCCCCTTCTCAGTGATTTTCAGAAATCATGTGATAAGTGGGTGCACGTCCCAGTTTCCTTTAAGGGTTGCATAGCCCTCATAAATATGATGCTACTTCCTAAACTTTTAATAATATTGCAAATGATTCCCATTAGCCTATCTCAAAAAGATGTCAGGGGAATTAAACGTACATTGAGGGGTAAGAAAGCGAGAATGTCTTGCAAAGCCCTTATGAACTCCTAAAGAGAATGGAGGGGGAGATTTTCCTAAAATTAGACTTTACAGCATCGCTTGCCATTTAAGGCCTGTGTGTGATTGGTTAAGCAATGCAAGTCTCTATTCTGATGAGGTCCTGGAGAGGGCTCTGGTCGCTCTGCTCTCTTTGGGGGGATATTCTTTCTGCCCCAAGGAAGTCTCTCCCCCTCATCTGCGTAATTCAATGTGGATTAAATCTACACGGGCTACTTGGAAATCTTTACGAGCTCATTTGTCCTTACCATGGGACAAATCGTTTTTCTTGCCTCTTAGAGGTATCCCTTACTTCCCACCTGGGGATACTATGGCTTTTTACAAAGAGCTCCATAAAAGAGAGCTTTGATATTGCCCTACATTAATTTGAATGGCGTTTCAGTCATGCCGTTATCTTATCTATTTACAAATTAGGAGATTTATGATGTCCCTTTTTCATTTGCAATGAACTCAATAGACTTTGGGGGATTTTCAAAGGTTTTACCTTTTGGGTTCTGGAAGAAAACATACTTTGTCGGGATTGTATACATTTTTATACTCTTGTCAATCCTACAAGAGTCTTACCTCTTTAGCTAGTGTCTGGAGCACAGACCTTCAGACTGGCATTGATGATGCTATTTTTGTATGTGTGAATGCTTTATATGGAAATTCTGAAGGGGCTCTGCTTCTAGAGTTACAATTTAGAATTATGCATAGAATGATTTACTCATCGATTCGTTTGTTCCTTTAAGGCTGGCATAGCGGATCATGGGAATTCTCTTAATGTGGCCAGGACAGCAGATACTTTGTGTCAGGGGCTGTGAGAGTATCCTCAAATTCAGTTATTTTAGGAGGGTATTTTTGAAGCTGTTGGACAATGGTGGGGAACTTCCATAGTCTGCTCAGTGAAAGTCTGATTGCTGGGGATGGAACTGGATAATGTACAACTGGGTAAATCAGGGATTATATTTCTTTTGAAAGTTGCCTAGTGGGGAAATGGTGTATTCTTTTGAAATGGCTGGATTCGGCTGCTCTCACATGCGTTCTTTGGCACAAAATGTAATTGAGATATTTATGTTTGGAATCTCACTCCATTCTGGTGAAAGCGGTGTCTTACATATGAGGTTTCTCTTCGATTTGGATGAAGGGAATGGAAAATAAAACAGAGGATGACATAATGCCTCTGTATCGCTCCATGGTGAGATCGCACCTTGAATACTGTGTACAATTCTGGTCACCACATCTCAAAAAGGATATAGTTGTGATGGAAAAGGTAGAGAGAAGGACAACCAAAATGATAAAGGGGATGGAACAGCTCCACTATGAGGAAAGACTAAAGAGGTTAGGGCTGTTCAACTTGGAGAAGAGACGGCTGAGGGGGGATAAGATAGAGGTCTACAAAATCATGAAAGGACTTGAACAAGTTAATGTAAATCAGTTATTTACTTTCTCAGATAATAGAAGGACTAGGGAGCACTCCATGAAGTTAGCAAGTCACTCATTTAAAACAAACTGAAGAAAATTCTTTTTCACTGGGCGCATAGTTAAGCTCTGGAATTGATTGCCAGAGGCTGTGTTTTCAGCAGTTAGTGTTACTGGGTTTAAAAAAGGTTTGGATAAGTTCCTAGAGGTTAAATCCATAAACTGCTATTACGATAATAATACCGTGTTTCCCCGAATATAAGACAGCGTCTTACTTTCTTTTTACCCCCAAAAGTCCCACTATGTCTTACTTTCAGGGTATGTCTTATATTGGAAAAAAAACCTGAGTGTTCAAAAAAAAATTATTTTTAAATACCTGTCGGAGGGCCGCGTGGGTCCAGGCGGCTGGCGGCGGAAGCCGGGTGGTCGCGTGTTAAATCTAGGCCGCGGGCGGGTGGGCGCTTGTTCCAGGCGGCGGCGGGGGGGGGGCGGGTGGACGCGCGTTAGTTCGAGGCGGCCGGCGGGCGGCGGGTGGTCGCGTGTTAAATCTAGGCCGGGTCGCACAGGCGCGCATTCATTCACTGCCGGTGGGGGCTGCCTCGGCAGCCCCCACCGGCAGTGAATGCCTTGAGCGCCGAAAGCAACCGGCAGCGGCAGGCGAAAGCAGCCGGCTCCTCCGCCTGGATGAATGAATTCATTCACTGCCGCAGCCCCCACCGGCAGCCCCCAGCGCCGAATCGCAGGGGTCGCACAGGCGCTGTGGGCCTGTGCGCGCATTCATTCACTGCCGGTGGGGGCTGCCAAGGCAGCCCCCACCGGCAGTGAATGAATGCGCGCCTGTGCGACCCGGCCTAGATTTAACACGCGACCACCCGCCGCCCGCTGGCCGTCTCGAACTAACGCGCGTCCACCCGCCGCCGCCGCCTGGACCCACGCGGCCCTCCGACAGGTATTTAAAAATAATTTTTTTTTGAAATGACAGGTACGTCTTACTTTCGGGGGATGTGTTACATTAGCCGACCCCCCTAAAATTCCCACTACGTCTTACTATCAGGGGTGTCTTACTATCGGGGAAACACGGTAGTAACTTGTAGATGTGCTTCGGGTTAGAATTATGCCTCGGGCTTCGTTTTTGGGGCCCCCCTCCCCCCATGGGAATTTTGTTTTTCCTGCGGTTCGGGTTTTTTTTCCAGGGGGCCCTGATTTTTGGGTTAGTGCGCACTAAATTCGTTTTTCGGTTCTCCCGAATCAGGCAATATTCTTTGCAATTGCCTAATTTGGGAAAAACGATTGCACATCCCTAGTAGCTGGCGATTTGTCTAATGTTTGGTACCTGCCAGGTACTTATGACTTGGATTGACCACTGTTGGAAACAGGATGCTGGGCTTAATGGACCCTTGGTCTGACCCAGTATGGCATGTTCTTATGTTCTTTTACAGAGTCACCGCTGGACCCTGTTCACTCTGTTATTATCTGACGTATCCGTTAAGACCTGAGGAGCTGTTTTTTGATATGGCATAATCTGTTCATTACTCTAGTCTTCAATTTTCTTTGTCCTCAGTCACTATGATATCTTTCATATATTTCTGTGTAGAGTAATACCAGGGTTGGGAGGGGAGAGTGCAGGGATATTGGAATTCATTGGGTTGTGAAAGAAGTGTGTATTGTATTTACTGGTGAAACTTAATAAAACATTTTATGCAAAATAAAAAAAATACTGTGGGACACCTGCTAGTGTGCAACTGCTCTTTCTAGACATCTCTTCTGCTATTTTGAACTGATTGATTTTGTTTTCTTCTTTCACTTTTTGTACTACTTCATGGTGACAAGTCAATTTCATTGGCTACCTCTTGCCACCCCCCTTCTAGTTTAAATGCCCGATAATGTATGCTCTGAATTTCTCCCTTAGCATCCGGTACTTATCCGGCTATCTGGTGTGGTCAGTATTACATAGCCACCACTTGTAGAAAGAGTCCTGTGAAACGGCACTACACGCTCTCCGGGGCAGGGGGAGCAAAGCAGAATAAAGGAACATCCCTGCCGTGACCGCGATCAGGAGCAGCACAGCTCCAGCCCAAACCCGAGAATCCTCCGTCGCTCTCGCCTGAATGCGTCCGTCCCACTGCAGGGCCCCGGCCTGGCCCACCGCCTCTCCTCACCCATCTCGATGGTGCCTCCCTCTTCTTCCCCCTCCTCGGCCTGCTGCTCTCCCACTCTGCCTTAAAATGTGAGTTCGGTGTTTTTAATTACCGGTTAGCATATTCTTATCTTGATGTAAGGGGTTAGGTTAAATTTTTTTAAGCATTGGAAATCAATGCACAGTTTTTTAACGCTCAGATTATTGCCGCAGCCCCTTTACTTTTAGTTCCTTTTATCTTTCCCGCAGCACTCCCACTAAAAGTCGCAGAGTGATGACGCACGGGAAGAAGCACTCCCACTAACAGTCGCAGAGTGATGACGCACGGGAAGAAGCACTCCCACTAACAGTCGTAGAGTGATGACGCACAGGGAGCAGCAGCCCCGCCGGCAGTCGCAGAATGATGATTCACGAGCAGGAGTAGCCAATCAGAGGTGGCAGGAAGAGCAGCTCGATAGAAAGGGGCGGTGGGTGCAGCCTGCAGACGAGAAAGTTGCACGAGGTCAGGCGGAGGGAAAGATCTTGCACGCCCTCTCCCCCGTGCTCCTAAGCAATTAATTTACTTTTCTTAACCGGAAATAAGCGATTGCAGTGAAGCTCAGCCCCGGAGGGTAAGCGGTGCCTTTCCAGCCTGTTCTCTTCCCGGTGTCCCTGTGACATTTTCTAGCAGAAGCAGCAGCGCTGAGGGGGAGGAGCTCCAGGCAGGGGGCTCTGCACAGGGAGCAGGGGAGGGAAAGCAAAGCGGGCTCAGGTCTCTGATTCGGAATCTCAGCAGCCTCCCCTCCCTGCATTCAGCTCCCCCTCATGAGCTGCTCTGATTGCTGCCCTTAGTATTCCCAATAATTTGGCTTTCAAAACTTGAACATTAAAAAGTTAGGACTTTAGGGGGTCAAAAATCCCCACCAGGCCATGTGGCTTGAATAGGAGCTGAGTGGGGGGGGGGGGCTAAGCACAACCCCGTAAAGAGAGTAGAGGGGAGTTAGTGCACCAGAGGCTCCTGTCAAAGCTGACAATTTTACTTGCATACAGAAACCTGAGTTCCCTGTACGTACCTGGATCAGTCCAGACAGTGGGTCATGTCCCCAATCCAGCAGATGGAGTCAGCCAAAGCTTTGAGGGGGCGTCACCAGGAGTGCTACTACCCCCTCTGCAGGAGTCCAGTATCTTCTGACTCCAGCAGATGCGAGTAGTGAATCCGGGTTGCTCCCGATTACCTCAGGCAGTTCTTGTATTTCTTCTCTGATTTGTCTTTCTCTCTGCCTACTTCTTCTCTTTGGATCAAGTTTGTTTTAATTAAAAAAAAAAAAAAAAAAAAGTTAGAGGGCTAATTGGGAGGCGTGGCTTCCCTCGGTGTCTGTCTTGCTCTCTCTTCTTCTTCTCTCCTGCGAGCGGGGTAAGTGAGTGTTGTTTTGTTTGCTTTTTTCCCTTGCTTGCAGCTGATTTTCGACGGAGGGGCTCGCGGAGGCCTCTAGGACCGGCCCCTCCGCGTTTCTCTCCCTTGCCCGCGGCCATTTTCGCGGCTCCTCGTGGGCTGCAGAGGCAGGCAGGGAGAGCGTCGTCGGCGGGTCGTGCGGCCAGGAGGCCCCCCCGCGGTGCCGTTGTTTTTCATTTCGGGTTGTGCAGGCCGTCCGGGCCCCCTCCCGCAGCGGCGCTCCCGTTCTCGGCCCCCCCCGAGGCTCTGCCGGGTGGTTTATTCTGCCGGCGTTGCTTTTCCTGCTCAGCCCCGATGCCGCGGCCAGAGCGCTGCTCTGCTTGCGGCGAGCTGGGCTCGCGGATCTCGAGGGAGGGCATCTGTGCGAGGTGTCTCCCCGGGGGGGAGGGCACCTCGCGCCCCCTCATCGATTTCCCCCGTTTAGCAGGTCTGCCCGGGCGGCGGGGGCCGGCCCCTCCCCCATTCCTGGCGGGAACGGCGGCCATTTTACACTCAGCACCACCTGAAGGGGAACAGACGGCGTTTGGGACCGGGGATGCGGGGGAGTCCCCGCCACATTTACTCCCGGAATCAGACCCGGAGACGGTCCCACCGGGGGCCCCCCCCCCGGAGCCCCCCTCCGGTAGACAGGGGTTTTCCCCAGAGTTTATACTGTTGCTGCACACCGCATATCTACAGAGCCTTGAGCCTCCCTCGGGACCTCCTCCACTCAAGATTCCGCGGCCCTCCCTACCTGCGGGGGCCCCTCTGTCTCCCCCGGCCCCCCCCGCTCCGGCGGGTGTGGGGGCCCCCCTCCCTCCCGCTCGCGCCAGGCTCCCGGGGAGCGCGGGGACTGCGGGCACAGGACCCGTTTCCCCTGGATCGGATCCGACAGACTCGGGTCCAGGGGACACCACTCCAGAAGGCGATGATCCGCACACACTACGGCTGTTCCAGAAGGAAGAGTTGGAGGACCTCCTACCACAGGTTATTAAGGAGTTGGACCTCGATCCACCACCGGAGCCTCCCGCGCCCGTAGCGCCCGCGGTGGTCACTTCCTCGAGGAAGGGGGATCCGGTCTTGGCAGCCCGGAGGCCGAGGGCTCGGGCTTTTCCCATTCATGATTCTTTCCTCCAGCTTCTCACCGGGGAGTGGGATGCCCCGGAAGCTTCCTTCAAGGGCAGCCGGACCATGGAGAGGCTCTACCCTCTGCCGGACGATTTTCTCGATCTCATCAAAGTTCCCAAAGTGGACTCCGCGGTGACAGCTGTCACGAAGAGGACAACCATCCCAGTGACAGGGGGCGCGGCCTTACGAGACGCACAAGATCGCAAGTTGGAAGTCTTCCTCAAGCGGGTCTTCGAGGTCTCCGCAGTAGGATTGCGGGCGGTGATGTGTAGCTCGCTGGTTCAGCGGGCCAGCCTGCTCTGGGTTCAACAACTGCTCACCTCTCAGGTCCTACCGGCTGGGGAGGCCGCCCAGGCGGATAGACTGGAAGCGGCGGTTGCATATGGGGCTGATGCCTCCTATGACCTGTGTCGGGTCCTCGCCCGCTCTATGGCCTCGGTGGTAGCGGCACGGCGCCTTCTATGGCTCCGCAACTGGGCGGCGGACACATCCTCCAAGTCGAGCCTGGGCTCCCTGCCCTTTAGAGGCAAGTTCCTGTTCGGGGAGGATTTGGATCAGATCATCAAGTCGCTGGGGGAAAATGCGGTCCATCGCCTGCCGGAGGACAGGTATCGTTCCACCAGGACTTTTCCGTCCTCGCGGACCAGAGCCAGGGCACAACGGCGCTTCCGGAACTACAGACCGCCGTCAACCAGGCCCTCTGCCTCCAGGTCTCAGCCCTGGTCTCGCTCCTTTCGCGGGCGCCGCCCCGCGCGTCCCGCCACCGCAGCTGGTCAACCCCCGCCCAAGTCCTCGCAATGATGTTCAGCTCGCCCACTCCGCCGTCCCCAGGATCGGAGGGCGACTGGCGTTCTTCTACGAGGAGTGGGCGCGAATCACCTCGGATCAGTGGGTCTTGGATACCATCGGGCAAGGCTACGCGTTGGAGTTTGTCCGCGCTCCAAAGGGACGCTTCATCTTCTCCCCTTGCGGCTCGGACACCAAGCGACAGGCGGTGCAGTTGACCCTGGACAGACTTTGGGAGATAGGCGCCATTGCGCCCGTGCCCTTCGGAGAGGTGGGCTCGGGCCATTATTCCATCTACTTCGTGGTGCCGAAGAAGGACGGTTCCTACCGGCCCATTCTAGACTTGAAAGAAGTCAACAAATCACTTCGGGTGGTTCGGTTCCGCATGGAAACGCTGCGGTCCGTGATCGCGGCGGTGCATCGGGGGGAATTCCTGGCCTCCTTGGACCTGACGGAGGCCTACCTCCACATCCCCATTCGCCGGGAGCATCATTGTCTGCTACGGTTCAAGATCCTGGGTCAACATTTCCAGTTTGTGGCTCTCCCGTTCGGACTGGCAACGGCTCCGCGCACTTTCACCAAGATCATGGTGGTGGTAGCGGCTGCCTTGCGGAAGGAGGGGATCCTAGTTCACCCTTACTTGGACGATTGGCTCATCCGAGCGAAGTCTTTTCGGCATGGACAGGAGGCGGTGGCCAGAGTCATAGAGTTTCTGCAGTCCCTCGGATGGGTGGTGAATTTTTCCAAGAGCTCCCTGGTGCCCTCGCAGCGCTTGGATTTCCTGGGGGCGACCTTCGACACCCGTCTGGGCGCGGTCTTTCTACGCCAGGACAAGGCGCAAGCTCTGCGGGAACACATACAACGGTTTTCTGCGTTATCGGTTCCCACCTCCTGGGACTACCTGCAGCTCCTAGGGGTGATGGGTTCCACCATCGATATGGTCCCTTGGGCATTTGCGCACCTCAGGCCTCTACAGAGGGCGCTGCTATCCCGCTGGAAGCCGCTTTCGCAGGACTACCAGGTGCTCCTTCCACTACCGTTGTTTGCCAGGAACAGTCTGACCTGGTGGACGAATCCGGAGAATTTGGCCCGCGGCGTGTCTCTCGATCTTCCAAATTGGGTCGTGGTAACCACCGACGCCAGTCTTGTAGGCTGGGGAGCGGTCTGCGACCGCAGCGCCACGCAAGGGACGTGGTCCGCGGAGGAATCAAAGTGGTCCATCAATCTACTGGAGACCAGAGCGGTCAGACTGGCGCTCCAACACTTCCTACCTCTCCTCCAGAACCGGGAGGTAAGGATCTTATCGGACAATGCGACGACGGTGGCCTATATCAACCGGCAGGGCGGCACCCGCAGTCCGCAGGTCGCACTCGAAACAGAGATGCTGATGCAGTGGGCGGAACGGCATCTGGCCCGCCTGGCGGCCTCGCACATCGCGGGCGTGGACAACATACAGGCCGATTACCTCAGCCGTCAGTTTCTGGACCCCGGGGAATGGTCCCTCTCCGATGAGGCGATGCAGCTGCTCGTTCGGCGGTGGGGATCCCCCCACCTCGACCTCATGGCGTCCGCACGAAACGCCAAGGCTCCCCGGTTCTTCAGCCGCCGGAGAGAGCGGGGAGCGGAGGGCGTGGACGCTCTCGTACTCCCGTGGCCGACCAACCTGCTCCTTTACGCGTTCCCGCCGTGGCCACTGGTGGGAAGACTAATCCGCCGCGTAGAGGTCCACCAGGGACCGGTGATCTTCGTCGCCCCGGAGTGGCCAAGACGACCTTGGTTTGCGGACCTGATTCAACTGGTGATCGACGGACCCATCCGTCTAGGACATCTCCCCCGCCTCCTTCACCAAGGCCCGGTATCTTTCGACCAGGCAGAACTCTTCTGTCTTGCGGCCTGGCTTTTGAGAGGCGCCGCCTCCGGCGCCGGGGCTACCAGGAGGCGGTAGTCTCAACACTGCTGCGTTCTCGGAAGACTTCGACGTCGGTAGCCTATGTGCGAGTCTGGAAGGTGTTCGAGCTGTGGTGTGCCGGACTGGACACGAGTCCCGCTGAGGCTTCGGTTCCTCAGATTCTTCAGTTCCTGCAGGCAGGGGTGGACAAGGGTCTTGCATACAACTCTCTCCGGGTTCAGGTGGCCGCCCTTGGCTCGCTCTTGCGGGACGGGGGTTCCCGGCTACAGCACCCGGATGTTCTCCGTTTTCTCAAAGGGGTCAAACACATGCGGCCTCCGGTGCGGAATCCTTGTCCCTCCTGGAGTCTCAACCTAGTGCTACGGGCCATGTCGGGACCTCCGTTTGAACCACTGCGGAATGCGACGCTCAAGGATCTCACTCTAAAGACGGTGTTTCTGGTGGCTATCTGCTCCGCTCGGCGCATCTCGGAGCTGCAGGCCCTGTCGTGCAGGGAACCCTACCTCCGGTTCTCGGACTCCGGGGTTTCGATTCGCACTGTTCCCTCTTTTCTCCCGAAGGTGGTGTCCGCCTTCCATGTGAATCAGACGGTGGAGCTTCCTTCCTTCTCCTCTTCGGAACCGAGGTCTCTCCGGCTTCTGGACGTCAAGCGCACCCTGCACCTCTATCTGGAGGCTACGAATGACTTCCGGACTTCTGACCATCTCTTCGTCCTCTGGTCCGGTCCTCGGAAGGGAGCTCAGGCCTCGAAGACGACCATTGCCAGATGGTTGAAGGCGGGCATTGCCGCTTCCTACATTGGGGTGGGACGGACTCCCCCGCCAGGTATTGTCGCGCATTCTACACGCTCTCAGGCGGCCTCTTGGGCGGAGACCCGCTCGGTCTCCTCTCAAGAAATCTGTAGGGCAGCTACCTGGAAATCGTTACACACGTTCTCCAGACACTATCGTCTTCACCTCGCTTCCTCGGTCTTTGGACACTTTGGTGAGCAGGTTCTACGAGCGGGTCTCGCAGGTCCCCACCCGGTTTAGGGACGCTTGGGTACATCCCACTGTCTGGACTGATCCAGGTACGTACAGGGAAAAGAAAATTATTCCTTACCTGCTAATTTTCGTTCCTGTAGTACCATGGATCAGTCCAGACGCCCACCGCATTTTGGGTCCTATTCCTGCTCGACTCCATTTTTCTCATACGGGACGGTAGTCTTGCTGTCTCTCACGATTACTCAGGTCTCTGTTCTTTTCACAGTTCTGTGTTGGGGTTGACACGCTGACCTTTCGTCCCCCCACCCGTTGGTGGGAAGGGTACGGTTTTGTTGTCTACGTTCTTCGGCTGATTTTTTGCCGTTTATTAAACTTGATCCAATGTTGGGGTTCTTGTTTTACTCGGGCTTGGATATTCTCGATACTGAACTCCTGCAGAGGGGGTAGTAGCACTCCTGGTGACGCCCCCTCAAAGCTTTGGCTGACTCCATCTGCTGGATTGGGGACATGACCCACTGTCTGGACTGATCCATGGTACTACAGGAACGAAAATTAGCAGGTAAGGAATAATTTTCTTATTTGTCCTCTATGCAACCTTCTGCTACATCTCTTGACTCTTCTTCTGTAGCTTATTTTTTATTTATATTCTGCTTTTTGGCACTTCAAAGCGGATTACATTTTGGTATTGTAGGTATTTCCCTATCTGTGGAGGACTTACATAAAGTGACTTGCCTAAGGCCACAAGGAGTGGCAGCAATATTTAAACGCTGGTTTCCATGGTTCTTGGCTCTATGCTCTAACCACTAGGCTACTCCTACTACACAGAGTAGGGATTAGAAAAAGCACATTCAGGCTGACAGCACTGCTAGATCCCCACACTGGTTATGGACTTTTCCTTCAGGAACTTGTATAATCCTGTTTTGGACCCCTCTATGGTAGTTGCCTTAACCATGTTCTCTGACAACAGTTTCCATGGTTTCTGTGCTGAGTGAAAATACATATTTGAGGTAAACAGCGTGCAAGGGAGTCAATTGGACCTTTAGATGATCACGGCCTAAAATGAGACTTAAGAATATAAGAACATGCCATACTGAGTCAGCCCTGTATCCTGTTTCCAACAGTGGCCAATCCAGGCCATAAGAACCTGGCAAGTACCCAAAAACTAAGTCTATTCCATGTTACCATTGCTAGCAACTTAATTAATAGTAGTTTCCCCAAGTGCTAAATAATGGGCTGCAAACTGTGTCAGATATGTACTGTACTCAAAAATGTCATTCATCAGCTTGTCTTACTCCTAAAAGCATACTATGCAACCCTAATGTATTTACTAATAATTTAAAGAACAAATAGAAATTTTAATTAGCCACTCATCAATAATTATACTTAAAAAAAAAATCATAACCAAAGCAAAAAGGACATCGGCAGATTGCTGCCCAGATACCTGGAAATGACAGAAGCAGTACGAAAGACGGACCATCTGTTCGTCCTTCACAGTGGGAAGAAGCAAGGGGAAGCGGCCTCTCGGCCCACCATCGCCTGCTGGATTAAAGAAGTTTTTTTTTTAATTCTTTATTTATTCATTTTAATGCATAAACAAAACAATTTTGCTTATAAAGAAATATTGCGGTTCCAATAATAAACACAAGCATACTTATTTTGCCACCTTCATTATTAAACAAAGTAAAACCCTCTTAGGGTAACTTTTGAAAATTATATAAGCCCTGGTGTACAAAATATTTTTATAATTCTTTTACATTATTCAATATATTAAGTCCCGCTCCTAGCAGAATACTATTTGTAGATCCGGAAAACTTTTAAGGAACAAAATAAGAAAATTATATCATAATTAACAAACTGCTCGTAACAACACATCCATTTTTAATCAATTAGGTTAAGATGTTAATTTTCCTGGCCTCGATAAACTCCCTTAACTGCTCAGGAATAAAAAAAACATAACGTTCATTTTCTTTCATGAGAAACTATTTACAAGGAAACTGAATTTTAACAGTATAGCTGGATTAAAGAATTTATCGGAGTGGCCTACGTAGAGTTCGGGAAGTCACCGCCTCTGCAGGTCAAGGCTCATTCTACCAGAGCGCAGGCGGCCTCTTGGGCAGAATCTAGGATGCTGTCGCCCGTGGAGATATGTAAGGCGGCGACATGGTCCTCCCTCCATACCTTTTCCAGATTTTACCGTCTGGATGTCCAGGCCAGGGAGGACACAGCATTTGCGAGGGCGGTACTACGCGGTCCTCAGGCAGCCTCCCGCCCAGTTCGGGAGTAGCTTTTGTACATCCCACTTGTTCTGAGTCCATCTGCTACACGCTAGGAAATGTTGAGATTACTTACCTGATAATCTCATTTTCCTTAGTGTAGACAGATGGACTCACCATCCCGCCTGGCTGCCAGTATACATGGGTTTCACCAGTTCAAGGTAAGGCATGTCATTTCTTACACGAGAGCGTCCACTCTACCAGGTGTCGACGTCTTCCGGTTGGGAACGCTGGCGGTCTCCAGCTACTATCAATCGGTCAGGGGAATCCTGTTTCACTAATTCATTGATCGGTCAGTACACATATATCCATAACAGCTTTTGCAAGGAAGATTACTGAGTTGCTTCACTTCCTGTGGGGGTATATGTACCTGTGCTGACATCAGATCCATCTCCAACTGCTAGCACGAGCACACTATACCCACTTGTTCTGAGTCCATCTGCATACACTAAGGAAAAGGAGATTATCAGGTAAGTAATCTCAACATTAATGTGGACAAGTGCAAAGTGATGCGCTTAGGCCTGATTACAGCTCCATAATTTAAGGTTCCACATTAGGAGTCACCAGTGAGGAAAGGAATCTAGGAGTTATTGTTGATAATACATTGAAATCTTCTGCTCAGTGTGCAGCAGCAGCCAAGAAAGCAAATAGAATGCTCGTGATTATTAGGAAAGGAATGGAGAATAAAACAGAGAATATCATAATGCCTCTCTATCGCTCCATGGTGTGACCTCATCTTGAGTAATTTGTGCACGTCCCAAAAAAGTGATAGCAGAATTAGAAAAGGTACAGAGTAGGGTGATGAAAATAATAAAGGGGATGGAACAATTCTCTTATGAAGAAAGGCTAAAGAGGTTAGGACTCTTCAGCTTGGAGAAGAGACGGCTGAGGAGAGATATGATGGAGGTCTATAAAATAATGAGTGGAATGGAACGAGTAAACCTTAATCAGTTGTTTACTCTTTTGACCAGGGGACACACAATGAAGTTACTGGGTAATAAATTTTAAGCTACTAAGAGAAAATATTTTTTTACTCAACGCATAATTAAGCTCTGGAATTAATTGCCAGAGGATGTGGTGAAAGCTATTAGTGTAGCTGCATTTAAAAAAGGTTTGGACAAGTTCCTGGAGGAAAAGGCCATTAACCACTATTAAGGGAGAGTTGCAGAAATCCCCTGCTTATTCTTGGGATAAGCAGCATGGACTCTGTCTAATCCTTGGGATGCTGCCAGGTACTTGTGACCTGGCTTGGCTGCTGTTGGAAACAGGATACTGGGCTCGATGGACCTTTTCTCTGACCCAGTATGGCAGGTCTTATGTTCTTATGTTCCAGTGTTACCGTTTCATAGATTAGATTGTTGCTGTGTGAGTTTTGGGAGTTAGTGCTGTTTAAATGTGATGGGTTTGATACAAAGGTGCTGAGAGTGTTTTCTGCAGGGTTTTGTGTTACTTCCCAGAGTGCCCGGTACAGGAAGGAGTTAACTCTCCAGATTCTCTCTTTCTCTCGTCCTCAGCCCGACCTCGCTCTGATGCTGACTACATCGAATAGAAAGGGAAAATCTCGCCCGTATCTTATGGATGTTCCTGTTGGACCGATGGATGGCTTTGTTGGCTCTGAGACTTCAGTGATGGGATCCAGACCTGCGAGGGTACAGCGGTCCCAGTCTGTAGCTCAGACGCCTCGCCTGGAGCAGGACAGGAAGGATATGAAGACGGCACTGGGAGTTCTGCCTTCTCCAGAGCCAGATCCCTCCTCAGTGCAGCTTCTGGCAGAGCCCCCGGGGTCAGAGGAGGGGGCAGGGCTGGCTCTGGATCCCCTGCAGCCCAGGACTTTGGGCTCTCTGTGGATGGTTCTGGTGCGGCTGGAAGCGACAATGAGCAGCAAGTTGGAAAGGATTCAAGGGGAAATCTCCTCGCTGGAGCTGCGCTCAGGGACCCAGGAGAAGGAAATCTCCGCTCATGCTAAGCGGCTGCAGGCGCTGGAGAACAAGGTGGGATGTTTACTCTCAAACTCTTCAACATCCGTTCAAATCGTGTTTCACTCTGTAGGAACATTAAGAAGTTAGAAAATGTTGCCAAAGGAAAAATATTTTAGAATTATCAAATTTCCCAAGAGATTAATAATTATTTGGGGGAGGCTTTGTAAATATCCAAGGAATCTCTTCCTCCAATTAACCAAATTTCTTTTCTAATGAAAATTAAATTTATAAAGGTTTTCTGTCTTTTGTTGCTGATCCACAAATTGAGGAATAAGAAGTTGAACCAAAAAAACTGATTTTCTAAACCTTGGTCATTTTTAGTCTTGAGTTCCCAGCCAGGTCACCTCTACCCCCTCCCTTCCCCCGCCACCCTCTATTCCTTTACTGAAGTCACAGTGACGGGGGCTGCCCATCTTCTCTCCTCCTCCAAACTCACTGCTTCAGGGGCGGCCAATTCCAGTCCCCGAGAGCCACAAACGGGCCTGGTTTTCAGGATATCCACCAGGAATAGGCATGGGATAGATTTGTATGCACTGCATCCATTGTATGCAGATCTATCTCATGCATATTCATGGTGGATATCCTGAAAACCTGGCCTGTTTGTGGCTCTTGGGGACCAGAGTTAGCTACCCCTGCAGTACTTGCTCCTCTAACCCCATTGCCGCCAGCTCCTGAGCTGTATCTGTCCCATCCTCCATCTCTCACTTTCCACTGTTACTGTTCCTGCTGCTTTGAAACGCGCTGTGATCTCCCCACTCCTCAGAAACCCTCACTGCTCCTTACCTGTCCTGCCAAATATCGTCCCGGCTTCCTCCTCCCACCTCCCTTTCACTTCCAAACTACTTGAACTTGCTGTTCATTGCCTCTACCTTGATTCTTTCATCTCAAGCCATTCCCAGTCCACTCCAGTCTGGTTTTTGTCCTTTACATTCCCCAGAAACAGCTCCTGCCAGTGTCTCCAAGGACCTGTTCATGGCTAAACCCAAAGGCCTTCCCTCAGTCCTTATCCTCCTTGATCTGTCTCCTGCTCTGACTCTGTTGATCACAATCTCCTCCTTGATGCTCTGTCCTCCCTGGGATTTCAGGTCTCCCTCCTGTCTTGGTTCTCTTCTTACCTCTCTCATTGCACGTTTAATGTCTTCTGGTGGATCCTCCTCGCCTGCCATCCCTCTATCACTTGGTTACCTCGGGGCTCTGTCCTAGGCCCGCTTCTCTTCTCTCTCTATACTAATTCCCTTGGTGCTCTGATCTCATAGAAATATGAGGCAGAAAAGGACCGATAGGACTCTCTAGTCTGCCCATCCACCCAAATAACTTAGCTTTACAATTCCCATCACTCCCTCAGAGATCCCGTGTGCTTATTCCATGATTTCTTGAATTAAGATCATGTTTTTCCCTCCATCACTTCCACTGGGAGGCTGTTCCATGCATCCACCACCCTCTCTGTAAAGAAATATTTCCTAGGTTTATTCCTGAGTCTGCCCCCTTTCACCCTCATCCCATGACCCCTTGTTCTGGAGTCTCCTTTCCTTTGAAAGAGGCTCACCTCCTGTGTATGGAAACCTTGCAGGTATTTAAATGCCTCTCTCATATCTCCCCTGTCTCACCTTTCCTCTAGGGTATTCATAGAAACATAGAAAGAAGGCAGAAGAAGACCAATCGGTCCATCCAGTCTGCCCAGCAAGCCTCACACTTCTTTTTTCTCATACTTATCTGTTTCTCTTGGCTCTTAGTAACCTTAGGTTCTATTTCCCTTTCACCCCCACCATTAATGTAGAGAGCAGTGATGGAGCTGCTTCCAAGTGAAATACTAAGTTTGATTAGTTGGGTGAGCGGCAGCATAGCTCTCTGCCGTTGAAGCAGAGAGCTATGCTGGATATGCATTGAAAGTGAAGTATGCCTTGAAAGTCACATTAACTATCACCAAATATTGAAAAGCCTAATAATTGGTAATTGAATAAGCCTAATAATTGGTAATACCTATAGCCCATGAACCCATCCCTGGTTTTTTTTTTTCTTTTTTTAATTTGGAGATAGCAGCCCTCCATCCTTCTGCTCCGTGAAGGTGGAACACCAACCACTGGCCACTGGCATCCCGCTCCGTGAATGCCTCTGTGGCTACTGCCGCTCCGTGCAGTGTTTTGCTGCCTCCTCTTTATACGCGTCCCCTAGACCTGATGGATCCACAGTGTTTATCCCACGCCCCTTTGAAGTCCTTCACAGTTTTGGACTTCACCACTTCCTCCGGAAGGGTATTCCAGGCATCCACCACTCTCTCCATTCATGTTTAGATCTTTAAGTCTATCCCTATATACTTGAGAATGACGACCACTGACCATTGTAGCCGCCTCCCTCTGGATCAACTCCATCCTGTTTATATCCTTTGAAGATGCGATCTCCAGAATTGTACACAGGAATCCAAGTGAGGTCTCACCAGGGATCTATACAGGGGCAATATCACCTCCCTTTCTCTGCTGACAGTTCCTGTCCCTGTGCATCTTTCTGGCTTTTGCTATTGCCTTATCCACCTATTTGGCCACTTTAATGTCATCAGGTACAATCACCCCCAGATCCTGCTCTTCTTTTGTGCTTAGAAGAATTTCACCCCCTGATACTTTACCTCTCCCTTGGGTTTTTGCATCCTAAATACATAACTCTGCATTTTCTTAATAATTAAATCTTAGCTGCCAGACCCTAGAGCATTCCTCACGTCACTAACTCCCTCCTCGTGTCTTCCATGGCTGCCTCCTGATCCAGGACTGAATTTCCCATACTGTGAGCGTTAGGGCACCGAGCTCTCCAGATGTTGCTCTTTTTCCCATTTTTATACAAGTATTTCATGTTTTACTTACCGTCAGGTTTTATTCACCCATCCCCGACCATTCTTTCCTGGTTTTCCATTCCATCTTTATGCTGATGATTCCCAGATTTACCCCTCTACACCAGGAATCCAGTCCCAATTCTCAGCTTCTTGTCTGACATTGCTGCCTGGATGTCCCTCCACCACCTTAAACTCAACATGGCCCAGACAGAGCTCCTCATCTTTCCCACCAAACCCACGTCCCCTCTTCCTGTATTACTCTGGACAGCACTGCCATCCTCCCAGTCCCATTAACCCATAACCATGGGATCTCTAGCACTAAGCTTTCAAAAGGGAAACTTTGATAAAATGAGAAAAATAGTTTAAAAATGTGCAGCTACAAAGGTTAAGAGTGTGCAACCAGCATAGACATTGTTCAAAAATACCATTTTAGACATGCAGTCCAGATGTATTCCACACATTAGGAAAGATGGAAAGAAGGCCAAATGATTGTGGACAAGATTAAAAAGTGAGGTGAAAGAGGCTATTTTAACCAAAAATCTTCATTCAAAAATTGGAAGAAGGATCCGTCAGAAGACAACAAGAAAAAGCATAAGCATTGGCAAGTTAAATGTAAGACATTGATAAGACAGGCTCAGAGAGAATTTGAAAAGTAGTTGGCCATAGAAGCAAGAACTCATAATAAAAGCATTTTAAAATATATCCGAAGCAGGCAGCCTGTGAGGGTGTCAATTGGACTGTTAGATGGTCGAGGGGTAAAAGGGGTACTTAGGGAAGATAAGGCCATCGCAGAAAGACTAAATTAATTCTTTGCTTCGGTGTTTATTGAAGAGGTTGTTGGGGAGATACCTGTTCCAGAACCAAATTATGGTGACCCTGGAAGATGTAGTAAGCCAGATTGACAAACTGAAGAATAGTAAATCGCCTGGACAGGATGGTATATATATTTTATAAATGATCTGGAAAGGGGTATGATGAGGGAGGTGATAAAATTTGCGGAGGTCACAAAATTATGCAGATTAGTTAAATGTCAAGCAGATTGTGATAAATTGCAGAAGGACCTTGTGAGACTGGAAGATTGGACTTCCAAATGGCTTTCAAAAAGCAAACAGGATGTTAGGAGTTATTAGGAAGGGAATGGCGAATAAAACAGAAATTGTCATACTGCCTCTGTATCGCTCCATTGTGAGATTGCATCTTGAATACTGTGTGCAATTCTTGGCACCATGTCTCAAAAACGATGTAGTTGCACTGGAGAAAGTGCAGAGAAAGGCGACCAAAATGATAAAGAGCATGGAACAGCTCCCTTTTGAGGAAAGGTTCAGCTTGGAGAAGAGATGCCTGAAGTGGGATATGATAGAGGTCTACAAAATCAAGAAAGGCCGTGAACAGGATAATGTAAATCGGTTATTTAATCTCTCAGATAATAGAAGGACTAGGGGGAACTACATGAAGTTAGCAAGTAGTTCATACAAATTAGTGAATATTGTTTTTTACTCAATGCATAATTAAGCTCTGGAATTCATTGCTAGAGGATGTGGTTATGGTAGTTATTGAAACTGGGTTTAATAGGTCTGAAATTTCATTTTTTAGTTCTTTCAGAACTCTGGGGTGTACACCATCCGGTCCAGGTGATTTACTTCTCTTCACTTTGTCAAACTGGCCTACCACATCCTCCAGGCTCACCATAATTTGGTTCAGTTCATGTGAATCCTCACCCTTGAAAACAGTCTCTGGAATGGGTATCTCCCCATCATCCTCTTTAGTAAACACTGAGGCAAAGAATTAATTTAGTCTTTCCACAATGTCTTATCTTCCCTAAGTGCCCCGTTAACCCATCGCTCATCTAACGGTCCAACCAACTGTCTCGCAAGCTTTCTGCTTCGGATATATTTTAAAAGTTTTTATTATGAGTTTTTGCCTCTACAGCCAACTACGTTTTCAAATTCCCTCTGAGCCTGGCTTATCAATGTCTTACATTTAACTTGCCAATGCTTATGCTTTATCTTTTTTTTTCTTCTGATGGATCCTTCTTCCAATTTTTAAATGAAGATCTTTTGGCTAAAAATCCACCTTTCTGATGCTGCTGTTAAATCTTAGACCTGATTATTCCCCTTTA
The DNA here is from genome assembly GCF_901001135.1 of Rhinatrema bivittatum. NCBI lineage: Eukaryota > Metazoa > Chordata > Amphibia > Gymnophiona > Rhinatrematidae > Rhinatrema > Rhinatrema bivittatum. The sequence continues at coordinate 24,756,361 of NC_042616.1, forward strand.
CAGCCTCATTCATTTTTAACTATTTTCTTAATCAAAGAAATTACCCAAGTCCCTTTTGCCCTGTCTGTTTATTTTGATTAGATTGTAAGCTCTCCTGAGCAGGGACTGTCTCTTCTGTTTTTGTACAGCATTGCATATGTTGAGGAGCACTATAGAAGTGCTAAGTAGCAGTAGTGCTACAGTCTGAGTCCCCGTGTACTCCTGATACATCCTGGACAGCAGAGAAAACAATTAGGGGATAGGGCACCTTTCACTTGCACTTTTAGGGCCTGATCTCAAGAAGAATTTCCTTGCATAAAACCCGGGATTGTGCCTGTAAATGGGCTTTTGAGCATTGCCCTCGGGTTGTGCGTGTAACAGTGAGAGAGAGCCGTGTGCTGGGGCGGGGATACTATTTACATACAAGCAGTGTAAATGCGTCTGCAGCCCTGGGATTCACCTGCACCGGATAATATTCAAAGCAGACTTGTGCGTGCTCTGTACACCCAAGCTTCAGCCCTAAATGGGCCACTAAATCTCACCCACTTTGAGATTTAAAGAAACCCACACAGGTTTAGAGCAGGCCCCCAAAATGTCCCTCCCTCCCCCAGAGAGCCTCTCTCTCTGTCACCAAATTTGTGCAGGTTATGAAGTTACACAGGGAGTCACAGAGGGGGAAACTATAGAAAATCAGAACTTTACATTAAATATAATTCATCACTTAATCATCCTGCATGTGAACCATGGAAATAACTGGAAATGGGAGCCAGGTTCCTCCCCAGGACCCCAAACTCTTCCTGCCCTGCTATTTATTTGATTCATTGATTGTATTTTGTTAGTCTCCTAATTTGAAAAATCATCTCGATGCGATGCACACAGAGACATTGAAATATCTAATTGTATGACAGGATTAGCACTACTGCTACTATTGATCATGTTTAAAGCACTACCAGTCATACACAGCGCTGCACAGACACACATAGGAGACGGTCCCTGCTCCAGGGAGCTTACAATTTAGATAAGGCAAACATACACAACACACGTCTTCCAGAGTTTTCTTTATTATAGAGAAGTACTTGGGATTTAAAAGCAGCATCAATAAGGCAAAGTTTTAAACTGGATTCACATATGGCCAGAGAGGGAACAAGAGCCAAGAACTCAGGAAGTCTCTTCCAGGCACTCGTCAGAGCGAGGCAGAAAGCAGGGAATCGGAAGGAGGTGGTGGAGGAGAAAGGCACAGATTAGAGGAACAGCGTTCACGAGGAAGGGAGAGAGAAGAGAAGAAAGGCAGTGAGGAGCTGCAGAGTGAGTGCATTTGTAGGGGAGGGAGAGAAGCTTGAACTGTAGGTGGAAGTGGACAGAGAGCCAATGTAGCGACCTGAGAAGAGGGGTTACATGATCACAGCGAGGTTAAAGAAAGAGAAGTCATGCAGCTGAATGTTGAAGAGATTGCAGGGGAGAAAAACGATTCAGCGGGAGGTCAGCAAAGAGCAAGTTACAGAAGTCTAAGCAGGAGGAGATAAGAGAGGGGAGGAGGGTTTTGGCTCAGAGAGGAAGGGATAGATTTTAGCAGTGTTACAGAGGAGGAACTGACTCACTTTAGCAGTGTTTTGGATGTGCAGGAGGAGGGAGAGGCATCAAAGATGACCCAAGGTTAGGGGCTGAGCAAACCAGGAGGCTGAGAGCACAGTGAGCCCTCCTGATGTGACAGAATCAGATGTTCCTGATGTTCTGGATAATGCTCTGTTAGATCTGGGGTTTTATTATTCACTGATTTATCCAGGCAGAGACGATTGGTATTCTGGGTCTCTGGGATTAGACTTGTAAACCTCGAGGTCCAGAAACGAAACTGAGTCCAGGGGAACAAGTCTGGCAGTTCCTGGCGATGAGGGGTCCTGGTGTCCCCTCTTCCATGATAAAATGTTATGAGATTAAACCCAGCTGAGCCCCTCCACGTGTCTGAATGTTTCTGGTTTATGTTTCAGGTGCCGGTGATGTTTGAGGACCTTGCTGTCTCTTTCTCCCAGGAGGAAGGAGGTTGTTTAGATGAAGGAGAGAAGGAGATTTCCAGGGATGTGAAGGAGAATTATGAGACCCTGAGCTCTGTAGGTAAGGATTGCATAATCTCCATTTTTAGTAAATGCAGGTAATGTTGTAGTAAAGTCACTTTTTTCCTGGGTCAGCTCCACACCAGAGCTGTGCAGACAGGGCAGGATTTAGCATTTTCCCATAGATAAGCAGCATGAATAAGCCATGCTGTCTGGGAGTCCTCCTGGCAGCTAGGTGGCGCTGCTCTCTTAGAACAGAGTCTTTCGGTGCAGTCTGCCTGCTTGGATCCTCCCCCGCTTTCCCCATCCTCCTCAGTTCGTGGTTTTTTCCGCGCGCCTGACTGCACGCGGAGCTCTTCTCCTCCTCAGCGAAACATTTCTCTGAAGTAAAAAAAAAAGAGAAAAGAAGTTAAACACAGGAAATCTGTGGGAAAGGTGTTGTTACCTATGCCTTGGACCCGACCACAACCAGGCAGCCTGTAGGGACTGCGGACGCATGCCCCCCCCCCCCCCGCGTGCAGCGGCAGAGGGCTGCCAAAATATCAGAACTGAGAGAAATGGTATCGGACTCGTATACCCCTTCGGAAGAGTTTGCTCTGTCTTCCCCTTAGCCTCGCAGGTGATGTCCCAGGCAGCAAGGGATACATCTGGCAGAAACACCGCTGGAAGCCCCCCCATCACCGCAAGACAGCCTCAGCTCAGTGCCTTCCCTTGGCCAACCTCTACCAATTCCTTCTCCGGGGGATCTTTCTTCCCCAGCCGTCCACGTCACCGGCATCCTCCACAGGGTACCCCTTTGATCCGGCGGAGGAACAACCTGAGCCGGTCTCTCCTCCGGAAGACTTGTCTTATTCGAAGTTTCTGGAGAAGGTGGGGCAATGCCGCAAGGTCGAGACAAGGAAAGTCCCTGACCCAAGAGCAGACGTCCTGGGCATCCTCAAAATTTTTGAGTCACCTGCGGAGCCCATGGCCTTGCCCTCCCATGAAGTCCTAGACGCGGTCATGACCAGGGCCTGGGAAAACCCCCTTTGCGGGACCATCAACCTCTCGAAAGATGGACCTCAAATTTCGTATGAGGCAATCCTCGTACTACTCTGCAGTACAGCTTCCTCAGGCCTCTGTAGTCGTGGAGTCCACCATGCAGAGGGCTAAAAATTTCGCCTTCACTCGAACACTCCTCCTGGGAAAGATTCGAAGTATTAGGTGACTTCGGAAAGAAGGCCTTTCAGTCTGGGATGCTCAGTGCGAAAATCCAGCAACACCAATTTTACATTACGTAATATTTATATGAGTGTCTGCAATCGTTGAAGCCCTTGCTTCAGGAGGCGTCCCCGGACCATCAACCCCCGGAGCAATTTCACAATTTGGAGGAGGGCTTGAGACATCTCTTGCGAACAGTATATGAGAGGTTCGGGACTTCGACTAAGTCCATGGCCAATGCCATCGCGGCCCCAACGACTCGCGTGGATGTTCATGAGAAGCTCGCCAACTTGCCTTGTCTCCCAGATAACCTTTTCGGGGATTAATTTAGAGAAACGATAGCCCAGCTCAAAGAGCAGAAGATAGCAGTAATGTCCCTGGCTTCTCCTGCAGATACGGCTTCCTCGAGGCGGTACTTTACATCATCCCACAAACCATATTACCAGCGACAACCGTACAAGCTGTACCCGGCCTTCCAGCCTCTGCAATAAACTCCAACTCGTCCTCAGTCTTCCCAGCAACAGGGAGTTTGGCAACGCCAGCGCACTCCCCAGCTACCTCGTCCGCCTCAGGATCCCAACCCTCTAAACACTTCCAAGGTTTTTAGGGCAAATGCACCCATCGCTACCACTCCTGGTGGGAGGCAGGCTCACCCACTTTCTTCAGGCATGGAAGGACATAACATCCGACCTCTGGGTTCTACGTATCATACAGGAGGGCTACTCCCTCAATTTTCACTCCACCCCCTCCACTCCACACCTGGTGCCCCAGAAACACCTGTCAGCGCATTGCAGTCAACTGCAGCTGGAGATCAACAGCTTACTTCAGCAACAGCGGCGCAGTTCCACCAGGGCTTCTACTCCCAATACTTCCTCATACCCATGAAGTCAGGAGGGTTACGACCCATCCTAGACCTTCGATTACATACCGATGCACCCTATTTTCTGGTGGTTCCTATGCTTTACAGCCACTGGCCGCCATTTTCAGCACAAGGTGCTCCCATTTGGCCTCTCCTCAGCCCCCAGAGGGCTGCTACCGCTAGGCATTACCATATGCCTAGCGGTAGCAGTGGGTCACTCCGGGAGATTCAAGTATTCCCCTGGATGATTGGCTGCTGGTGGCCCTCAACCCACTGACAGTCGCCACTCCTTTTGCCCGTTTTTACCGCTGGGCCTAATTTAAATAATGAATCGCGCGCACTCGTCCTCCCAGCCCTATTAGCATGCCTCACCTCACCAAAGGTATCCCTGACAGGGACCCAGACACCACGGACTACGAAGGGATGCAGGCTCTTTGGAGGATGGGGAAATCCCTCCAGGCTTGGAACCATACCGGACCATGTTACAGTTTTTCCACAGAGATGAATTGCCGTGGCTGGTCTCCCAGATCCTGAAGACTCTGGGAGTTCCAGGCACGGATCCTATGTCTGAGCCAAAGAAGAACCCATCCTGGTGTCTCTACAGAAAGCTTCTTGCTATTTCCTGATGCTGGAAGCCATCCAGGAGTTGATTGACCTGGAATTGGATGCCCCGGAGCTAGCTCTAAAGGTTGTCGTGCATTGAAGGCCTTATACCCTCTGGACCCGGCAGCCAAACAACACCTGTATTTCCCGAAAGTGTACAAGCCTGGTCTACGCCATTTTGAAGCGAACAACTATCCCAGTAGAGGGAGGAGCAGCCTTGAAGGATGCACACGATAAGCAGCTGGAGTCCATCCTTAAACAAGCCTTTGACGTGACAGCAATGAAGCTGCAGTTCGCTTCCTGTTCTGCCCTGGTGGCTCGCTCGTGTCTGCTTCTCCCAAGAGGCAGATAGCTCAGGGACACATTCCAGAGAGGCGATGGAGCCTGCTGCAGCATTCCTAGCAGATGCAAGCTCTGACCTAGTGCGGTCCTTGGCCAGAGAGGTAGCCTCAGTGATGGAGGCCAGAAGGCAACTATGGCTGCGAAATTGGTCAACGGACGCAACCTCTAAGGCAAACCTCACAAAGTTGCCCTTTAAGGGATCCCTCTTATTTGGAAGTGAATTAGAAAAGTTGGGCAGTAAATGGGGTGAATCTCCAGGGTCACGGCTACTGGAAGATAAGAAAAAGAAGTTGCAGCACCCCTCACCTATGAAGGGTCGGACCAGGGGCTCCCAGCTTTTTTGGCCCTACAGAAACTCGCCATTTCAGACATCTTGACCTTCAGGAAGGTCTCGGTCCTTTCGGAGCCATCAACCAAAAAGAGGAACTGTTCGGGCTCAAGTTTGACCCGAACTCCCAATGAAGTTTGGACGGCCAATCCTAGGACAAGGAGATAGGGAGCCGACTATCCCTCTTCTTTCAGCGGGGGTCAAGATCACGTCGGACAAATGGGTTCTGGACATCATTCGAGAAGGATACGCTCTGGAATTCCGCAGCATACCTCATTGATCGACCTACTGACCACATCCCACAACGCGAAGGTTCCCTGATTCTTCAGTCGCAGAAGAGATCAGCACTCCCAAGGGATCGATGTGCTGGTCCAGACCTGGCCAGAGGAGGACTTAATTTACGCCTTCCCTCCGTGGCCTCAACTGGGCAAGATCATTCGCAAGATCAAACGCCACAGAGGATTAGTCCTTCTGGTGGCCCCGGATTGGCCCTAATGCCCGTGGTATGCAGATGTGGAAGCTTCTGGTGGAGAACCCTCTATACCTCCATCCGCACAGGGACCTTCTCCAACAAGGTCCGATCCTTCATGAGGACTTAACTCAGTTTTGTCTTACAGTCTGGCCCTTGAGAGGGCTTGCCTGACGAAGCGTGGATATTCAGCAGCAGTAATTGCCACCTTGCTCTGCGCGTGGAAGTTATCGACATCCTTGATGTACATGTGGATCTGGAGAATATTTGAGGCCTGGTGCAAGGAACACGAACTCTCTCCTCAGTCGATAAAGATCCCCATGATTCTGGAATTCTTACAGGATGGCCTGAACAAAGGACTGACCCTCAACTCTTTGAAGGCCAGGTGGCGGCTCTCTCCTGTTTCAGAGGTGCGGTGAATGTAGCCTGCCAGTCCATTTCCTTACCATTCTTAGATGGACGCAAGGACTCGGAAGACTACCACCTCCTACGCCACTTAAACGTCAGTAGGCTGTTAGTACAATATCTCGAATTTACAAAACCGCTGTGCAAGACGGACCGCTTGTTTGTGGAAGGAAACAAGGTGAAGCAGCTTTGCGAGCTACCATAGTTCGCTGGATTAAGGAAGTGTTCACGGGAGCTTATGTAGCAGCAGGGAAGCCTTTACCCCTTCAGGTTAAAGCTCATTACACTAGGGCCCAGGCAGTATCCTGGGTGGAAGCTAAGCTACTGTCTCTCGTCAACATCTGCCAAACAGTGACGTGGGCCTCCTTCCACACCTTCTCCAGGTTCTATCGCCTGGACGTCCAAGATACAGCCTTTGCGAGGGTGGTGCTAACTGGACCACTGGTAGCCTCCCACCCTGTTCAGGAGTAGCTTTTGTACATCCCATTGGTCCTGAGTTCATCTGGCTACACACTAGAAATGGTGATAATTTTGTTTTCCTTCGTGTAGACAGATGGACTCAGCATCCCGCCCATGGCTGCCCATGAAAAGTACCAAGCATACGCACATGAATCTCGATCCCAAAGAGGTTACGGGTAAGCCATCACCCTATCCCTAGATCTGGGCATCTGTAATATTGCTGGGATTCAACGCTTATGTTTGGGTGAGTACAGTTACGGTCACCAGTTTTAATCACGTTCTTAATCAAGTTCTTAAATTGTATTCAGGTTTTTCAGTAGTATGTCCACAGTGGCTTTTGAAGAGAATACTGAAGGGCTGAGGTCACTGCAAGGGTGTATCTAGGGTGACATCAGCTTTGAAACCTGGCTCCGTCTCCATCTGCTGGCAGGGGAGCACATAACCCATTGGTCCTGAGTCCATCTGTCTACATTAAGGAAAATGAAATTATCAGGTAGGTAATTTCTCCATTTGATGTCTTCTAAGTTAGGACTTTATGAGGCACTGATATCATTGAGGGCTGAAGGGACAGGGATGCTTCTGTTCCCTCTGCTCGTGCGTACTGATTGCTACTAACATGTAAGAAAGCCTTTACTTTCCCGGCGTGTAGCCAGATGGACTCAGAACAAGTGGGTATAGTGTGCTCGTGCTAGCAGTTGGAGACTGATCTGACGTCAGCACGGGTACATATACCCCCACAGGAAGTGAAGCCATTCAGTAATTTCCATCTCCAAAGTAGTTTGGAGAGCCTGCACGCTCGCTGAGCGTGTTTTCCAATACTACTTTCTACTTTCCAAAATTCTCAGACGACGAGCCCCGCAGTCCTGCGGTGATATGCTCGGGTCCCTCCCCCAGTCGAGTTTCCCGAGGTGATTTCCGTGGTCCCTCGGAGGTTTTAGGCCTCAGTCCAGTGGCCGAATCGTGGCAGGGATCTAGCCCCCGAGCAAGAAGGGCTCGGGCCTGGCTGAGAGGCGCCTCGGTCCTGGCGTGGACTTAGCCCCGAGCGAGATGAGTTCGGCGGCTTAGAGGCAGCGGGTGCACTTCCTCGAGCGCGGCGGTGAAGGTATTTCCCCTCTCCCCCCCGCAGCCGGAGACCGCCCGGGTTACAGCCGGGAAGCGCCGAGGATCAGGTAAGGCGTACATCTCTTACTTTTGGTCTCCGAGGTACGAGGATCGGCGGCGTTGCCGTGGAGGTCGCCATTTTGCCTGCCTTGTTCAGGTATTGACCGCCCACAGATAGGTGCACAACGCAGCATATATATATATTGCTAAGCGTATGTTAAGCGCATATTGTTTATTGCTGACGCATATTATTGAGCGCATACTGTTTATTATTTAGCGTATATTGCTGAACGCATATTATTGAGCGCATATTGTTTATTATTGAGCGCATATTGCTGTCCGCATATTATCGAGCGCATACTGTGGAGTATTGAGCGCAGACTGCTGAACGCATACTATTGAGCGCATATTGTTCTTGGGCTCATATTATTCTTGAGCGCATATTGCTGACAGCTTTAGCGCCGGCGCCATGGCACACTTAAACGCCCCGGCGTCTCTAGAGGTGGCACCTCCTGATTCCGGCATGAAAGCTCTTGGCCTGTGCTCAGCGTGCCAGCTTAGAGCCACACAGAGCGAAGAGCCAGACTCCCTTTCTGCCCAATGTGAGGAGGCAGTGGGAGCCTCGGGCCAGGACCAGTCTCAACTGAGGTTTACCGACAGTTCCCCAGGGGCCACCCCGGACCTAGCGGGCCGTTTCGAACAGCCAGGAATCCCGGGGGACTTGGTACCCCGACGGCTGGAGACTGCGTCCATTTCCTGGGTGGACTTATTTAAGGGGATCCACGCCTTTGTACAGATGCAGTCGGCTTCCCGGCCTAGACCCGCTGCTGCTGCCCTGGCTGACCCTGCCCTCAGGCCTTCTCGCCCTTATCGTGAACACCAGCCTCCGGGCAGTCCGGCTCATGCGGACCCTGATATCTCGGAGGACGAGTACGAACCCCCTGAGGAGGGGGAACTTCCCTGGGGATAGAGCCATATCGAACTATGAGGCAGTTCTTTCCCAAGGAAGATCTCTCTGACCTGGTCTCTCAGTGCCTGACGGAGTTGGCTATTCCAGGCCCCAGCACTATGGAGGCATCTACGCAGAACCCCCTGCTGGAGGGTCTTCGTCCCACAGCCCGCCATTTTCCCTTCCTGCAAGCGGCGCAACAGCTGATAGATTTGGAGTGGAATGCGCCGGAGGCCTCGTTCAAAGGGGATCAGGCCTTGTCCGGCATGTACCCCCTGGACCCGGCAATTAAGGATATGCTGGCGTGCCCTAAGGTGGACGCCTTGGTTAGCGCTGTGGTCAGGCGCACTACCATTCCAGTGGAGGGGGGGGGGGGCGGCCCTGAAGGAGGCTCATGACCGACGCCTGGACGCCATCCTGAAACAAACCTTTGAGGTGGCAGCTCTGTCTCTACGAATCGCAACCTGCTGCACAGTGGTGACGCGTTCCTGTTTGTCACAGGTCAGGAACAATGCTCCGGCAGAGGACATGGAGTCCGCCCTCTCGTTCCTTACGGATGCCGCCTCCGACCTAGTCCGTACAACAGCCAAGGGGGTCTCCTCCTCAGTAGCAGCCAGGAGGCAGCTCTGGATTCAGAATTGGTCAGCCGACGCTCCTTCTAAGACACGTCTCACTAGAATGCCATTTAAGGGTTCTCTCCTGTTCGGCAGCAACCTAGAGAACCTGGCCAGCACATGGGGCGCCTCTCCAGTACCTCGACTGCCGGAAGATAGGTCCAAGAGGAGCCAGCGCATCTTTCCGAGGCCCTCCAGAGGTAGAAGCTCCCAACGCTTCACTCCCTATAGGAGGCGCTACCAGGCACCTCGTCCTCAGGCCAGGAACCAGTCCTTTCGGACCAAGCAGCGTAAGAGGGGAGCCGGCTCGGGGTCTGGTCCTGGCCGCGCTTCACAATGAGATTCAGCCGATCCATCAGGGGGACGGAGCCATAGGGGGCAGGTTAACCCTCTTCTACCCCAGATGGGTCGAGATTACGTCGGACCAGTGGGTCCTCGCCATCATCCGAGTGGGCTATTATCTGGACTTCCATCACACCCCTCCGGACAGGTTTGTGGACTCTGCTCACCACAGATGCCAGCCTGAGCGGATGGGGAGCACACTGCGAAGAGCTCACCGCCCAGGGGCGGTGGAGCAGAGAAGAGTCGGGGTGGAACATCAACCGTCTAGAGGCACGGGCAGTCCGGTTAGCCTGCCTGCAATTTGCTCCCAGACTGCGGAACAGAGTAGTCAGAGTGATGTCCGACAACGCCACCACAGTGGCATACATCAACCGACAGGGCGGAACCAGAAGCCAACAGGTGTCCCTAGAGATAGCCCCATTGATGGCTTGGGCAGAGGCGAATCTCCAGGACATCTCCGCCGTCCACATTGCCGGAAGGGACAACACCGCGGCAGACTTCCTCAGCCGGGAATGTCGAAATCCGGGAGAATGGCAGCTGTCCCCCACAGCCTTCCAGATGATCGTGGATCAGTGGGGGACTCCGGACATGGACCTACTAGCGGACAGGTCCAATGCTCAAGTACCAAGATACTTCAGCCACAAGCGAGATCCATCCTCTCAAGGGATCGATGCCCTGGTTCAGCCATGGCCTCCAGGGACCCTGCTATACGCCTTTCCTCCATGGCCCCTGCTGGGCGCTCTTATACACAAGATTCAGAGGCACAGAGGCCTAGTTCTTCTAGTGGCACCGGACTGGCCAAGAAGATCCTGGTACGCGGACATGAGAAGACTACTGACAGGGGAGCCTCTTCCCCTGCCTCCGCTCCGGGACCTGCTGCTTCAAGGTCCCATCCTCCACGAGGATCCAGCTCAATTCTCTCTTACGGTCTGGCCATTGAGAGGGCTAGACTGAAGAAAAGAGGTTACTCGGAGCCAGTGATAGATACACTCCTCCGAGCGCGCAAGTTTTCCACATCCCTCACCTACATAAGGATCTGGAGAGTATTTGAAGCCTGGTGCGACACTCGTGGCACCAATCCACATGCGACTACTATCCCTATTGTTCTGGATTTCCTGCAGGATGGGTTTCAGAAGGGTCTCTCCCTAAGCTCCATCAAGGTTCAGGTGGCTGCGCTGTCTTGCTACGGTCCCAGAGCTACAAGCGCTGTCCTGCCGTGACCCCTTTCTCAGAATCACACCTGAGGCTATCCATCTTCACACGGTTCCCTCCTTTTTACCTAAAGTAGTCTCACAATTTCACCTCAACCAAACCATATCCTTGCCTACCACGGCGGGTTTGAAGAAATCAGAAGAAGGGCGTTTGCTACGCCATCTCGATATCGGCAGATTGCTGCCCAGATACCTGGAAACGACAGAAGCAGTACGAAAGACGGACCATCTGTTCGTCCTTCACAGCGGGAAAAAACAAGGAGAAGCGGCCTCACGGCCCACCATCGCCCGCTGGATCAAAGAAGTTATCAGAGCGGCCTACGTAGAGGCCGGGAAGTCACCGCCTCTGCAGGTCAAGGCTCATTCTCCCAGAGCGCAGGCGGCCTCTTGGGCAGAATCTAGGATGCTGTCGCCTGCGGAGATATGTAAGGCGGCGACGTGGTCCTCCCTCCATACCTTTACCAGATTTTACCGTCTGGATGTCCAGGCCAGGGAGGACACAGCATTTGCGAGGGCAGTCCTGAATGGACCTCGGGCAGCCTCCCGCTCAGTCCAGGAGTAGCTTTTGTACATCCCACTTGTTCTGAGTCCATCTGGCTATACGCTAGGAAATGTTGAGATTACTTACCTGATAATCTCCTTTTCCTTAGTGTAGACAGATGGACTCAGCATCCCGCCCGGCTGCCAGTATACATGGGTTTCACTGATTCAAGGTAAGCCTTATCACTTCTTATATGAGTGCGTCCACTCTACCAGGTGTCGACATCTTCCGGTTGGGAACGCTGGCTGTCTCCAGCTACTTTCAATCGGTCAGGGGAATCCTGTTTCACTAATTATTCTGATCGGTCAGTACACATATATCCATAACAGCTTTTGCAAGGAAGATTATTGAGTGGCTTCACTTCCTGTGGGGGTATATGTACCTGTGCTGACGTCAGATCCATCTCTAACTGCTAGCACGAGCACACTATACCCACTTGTTCTGAGTCCATCTGTCTACACTAAGGAAAAGGAGATTATCAGGTAAGTAATCTCAACATTTCTCTTGCTCTTCCAGTTGATTTCAGTGTGATTTGAGTTCAGAAAGCATTTGCAAAGATTATTGTTTAAAGATGTTTTTAATTTATCAATTTTATATTATGTTGTTCTATTTGATTTGTGATTGAATGTGTGTGTATCTTTGTAATCCACCCTGAATGATTTCATTGGAGGAGGCAGGGTATAAGTTTATAAATTGTATAGATAAAAAAAATAAACCACAGGAGTTTTCAGAGGCTTCTCCTAAAGCTTCTGCTACATCACAGAATTCTGTAATATCAGAAATCCCATGTGCTCATTATATGATCCTTCAAAATGTTTGATCCCAGGCCATTGATAGCTTTCCATTCCATTGTCATATCACATGACTAATTCCTTTTTTTTTTTTTTTATATCCAGCAAGCAATGAGGTCATACAGGAAGAGGAGAATAGAGAAGAACACCCTATAGTACTGGCACTTACACCAAGACAATCAAGAAATGTCTGTGAGAATCTTTCCCAGATTACTGATGGGGGAGACACGAGCCAAAATCAGCAGGAATTGGACAAGAAGTGGCGAGACCCTACAGGAAACTCACTGGATGGAGTCACTGCATGTGAGAGAAGTGACAGGGAGCTCAGAGATATCCCTGAGCACCAGAGACCTATGAGAGCAGAGATAACCTTCCAGAGTAATAACAGTGATCAAATGACTTCTGACCTCACCCAGATTGACCTGAGCGAAATGAGACCCATTCAAAATAATAACAGTAATCAAATGACTTCTGCCCTCCGGCAGAGAGATGAGGAAGGGAAGAAATCCTTTGCTAGGAAATGTCATTTTGTATTGCACCAGAAAACTCACTCAGGAGCGAGACCTGTTTCATGTACTCAGTGTGGAAAATGTTTCAAACAGAAGTTAACCCTGAAATTACACCAGAGAATCCACATTCAGGGGAACACTTTCACTTGTATTGAATGTAAGAAAAACTTTTTTAGCAGGGAATCCTTACTAATACACCAAAGAACGCACACAGGTAAGAGATCCTCATCTTGCCCTCAAGATGGAGAAGCTTACAGCTCCGAGTTCTGTTTATTAAATCCCCAGAAAATGGAGAAAGAGAGAACATTTTCATCTTCTGAAAGAGGAGAAAACATCATTCAAAAGCAAGACCTAATAATAAATGAAAAATCACAGAGAGAAGAAAAATTATGCATGTGTACTGATGGTGACAGAAACTTCAATGAGAGAGATATGTTCACAGGAGAACTAAAATTCCAAACAGGGGAGAGAGCAATTTCAACTAGTGAAGGCAATAAAATCTTATGTTACGAGAAAGTCTCTTCAAGAAATGGAAAAAAGCATGATGAGCAACCATTGTCTTGCTTTCAGGCTGAAAAATATTTCAATAGGAAGGCAACCATCCCACAGCAGAGGAAAATGCCTAAAGCAGAAAGTCAATATGTATGTACTGAGTGTAGTAAAAGCTACAAGCAAAAGTATAATCTCATAATCCACCAGAGAATCCACACTGGAGAGAAACCATTTACATGTCATGAGTGTGGTGAAAGCTTTAGTGCAAAGGCCAGACTCAAAGACCATCAGAGACTCCACACTGGAGTAGAACCATATACATGTACTGAATGTGGTAAAAGCTTCAGGCAGAAACATTATCTCACAATTCACAAGAGAATCCACACAGTAGAGAAACCATTTGCATGCTCTGATTGTGATAAATGCTTTAAGACAAAGGAAGAAATCAAAATCCACACTGGAGTAAAACCATATACATGTAGTGATTGTGGTAAAATCTTCAGGCAGAAGCATTCTCTCACAATTCACAAGAGAATCCACACAGGAGAGAAACCATTTGCATGCACTGAGTGTGATAAGTGCTTTAGGACAAAGGGAGAAATCAAAATACACCAGAGAATCCACACAGGAGAGAAACCATTTGCATGCACTGAGTGTGATAAGTGCTTTAGGACAAAGGGAGAAATCAAAATCCACCAGAGAATCCACACTGGAGAGAAACCATTTACATGTACTGAGTGTGGTAAAAGCTACAGGCAGAAGCATGATCTCACAATTCACAAGAGAATCCACACAGGAGAGAAACCATTTACATGTCTTGAGTGTGGTGAAAGCTTTAGTGCAAAGGACAGACTCAAAGACCATCAGAGACTCCACACTGGAGTAAAACCATATATATGTACTGAGTGTGGTAAAAGCTTCGGGAAGAACCAAAATCTTATAATGCACCAGAGAATCCACACTGGAGAGAAACCGTTTGCATGTGCTGAGTGTGGTAAAAGCTTCGGGAAGAATCATAATCTCATAATGCACCAGAGAATCCACACTGGAGAGAAACCATTTACATGTACTGAGTGTGGTAAAAGCTTCAGGCAGAAGCATTATCTCACAATTCACAAGAGAATCCACACAGGAGAGAAACCATTTGTGTGCTCTGATTGTGATAAATGCTTTAAGACAAAGGAAGAAATCAAAATCCACCAGAGAATCCACACTGGAGAGAAACCATTTACATGTACTGAGTGTGGTAAAAGCTTCGGGAAGAACCAAAATCTTATAATGCACCGGAGAATCCACACTGGAGAGAAACCATTTGCATGTACTGAGTGTGGTAAAAGCTTCGGGAAGAATCATAATCTCATAATGCACCAGAGAATCCACACTGGAGAGAAACCATTTACATGTACTGAGTGTGGTAAAAGCTTCACGCAAAAGCATTATCTCATAATCCACCAGAGAATCCACACTGGGGAGAAACCATTTACATGTACTGACTGTGGTAAAAGCTTCAGGCAGAAGCATTATCTCGTGATTCACAAGAGAATCCACACATGAGAGAAACCATTTTGCATGCTCTGATTGTGATAAATGCTTTAAGACAAAGGAAGAAATCAAAATCCATCAGAGAATCCACACTGGAGTAGAACCATATACATGTACTGAGTGTGGTAAAAGCTTCAGACAGAAGACATCTCTCATATGGCATCAGAGAATCCACATTGGAGTGAAACCAAGTCCTTGTACTTTGTGAGGTAAAAATTTCAGAACAAAGGACAAACTTTCAAGTCACCTGAGAAGGCACACAGGAGTCTAATGAATTCACTCAGTCTCCTATAGAAATTGAAATGGTAGACTGGACTGATAAGGATCTTAAATAATTGTAAGCAAGAAGAATGAAATTTCCTCTGCGCTCAGGCAGGCCGATCTGGGCGAGTGGCTTATGCACCTCTACCAGCAGATGGAAATGGATTAAAAGCTGACATCACATAGAAAGCCAGAATTGGCCTCACGACGCTAATGCGCCCGCTTCCCGAAGGAGGGCTAACATGTCCCAATATTCATGGATATAATATAGTTATCTGTTATGTTGTATTCGGGATTGGCTGGGCAATACGATGTCCTAATTCCGAAAAATCTACTCCGAGATTGGTGCGCCCCATTGGACTTGGGTAACCTTCTGATAGCTCCCAAGTCCTCTCTTCCAGCCCACAACCGAAACCTTCCCTATTTTATAGCCTGTTGCACAGCATGGAAACGCCTATGCTCGCAGCTGCGTCTGCATGGCGGACATTGATCTTTGCATCGATTGTGGGACTTCCAACAAAACCCGGCGTTCCTCCTCTGGAAAGAAGCAGGCCTTACCCGTGTCTCCCAATTACTCGACGCCTCTGGATCTCAGCTCTGTACCTTCACAGACCTGCAGACACATTTTGAGATTTTGCCGAGAAGTTTTTTCACATATCTCCAAATAAGATTCATTCCTTCTTTTTTTTTTTTTAATTTAAACTTTATTTGAGAAAGAGTAAGCAGAATATACAGTACAACAAAGAACAATATGTAACCATAATTGTACAAATATTCACAATCAACAAAAGGAATAAACTGATAAAGCAACTGGATCTCTGTTTGCCTCTTTAAATCCCCCCCTCCCCCCTTGGGATCTTACAGAAATTAAGTTCAAGCCGGGTTCTATAAAATGTTATTTGTTACAGAATTTATTAAATAAATAAAAAAAACAGTTCAGGCAACCTACTGATTCTGTCTCCAAAGTAAATAAGGATTCCAGATACGGTGAAATAACCCTAGTTGTTTCTGTCTGTGGGCCGTTATTTTACTAAGAGTAAAAAGCGTAGAAACACGGGATTGGATCTTAACCAATGTAGGCAAGGCCATGTCTTTCCAGTGAAAAGCTATTTCACATCGAGCCGCAGTGGCCACTAGTTTAATAAATTGCTGAAGCGATCTGTCCCCCTGAGGGCATGCAGAATTCAATAAGACTACTGAGGGTGTAAGAACAATAGCTGTTTGGGTGATATCTGTTAGCCAGCTGGCCAAGGCCCTCCATAACTGTGTAATAGTTGCACACTCCCACCAAAGGTGGAAGAAAGTCCCCTCTCCCCCACAGCCCTTCCAGCATCTGTCAGGAGTTGCGGGATATATTTTATGCAACCTAACGGGAGTAAAATACCATCTGCATAATAGTTTAAAACTGTTTTCAATAAGCGTAGCAGATGTCAAACCTTTGCTACCGGTAAGGAAAAGTTCATCCCAAAAGTCCTCTCCTTGGGAGGATCCTAGGTCACACTCCCAAGAGTTGATAAATGCCGGTTTTACTTGTAAGCCCTGAACAAGTAATTTATAAATTTTTGACATGAGTCTTTGGACTTTGCTGACTTACAATAATTTTCAAATAAGGTTACTGTTTTAGCTAAATCAAGTTGTATACCAGATGTGCGTAGATAGCTACTTAGTTGTAAATAATGATATAGTTCAGTCTGTGGTAGTTCAAATCTTAACTGTAAAGTCGGGAACTCTACCCAGTTAGCATTTTCACATAATTGGCCGTAGCTATATTTGCCTTTAGCCAAGATCGAAAAACTGTAGACGCCTTACCCTCTAAAAAATCCTTTTGATAAAATGGGGAAGAATTAACGGAACAAATCTTTTCGCCCACAAGCGTGGGTTTCCATTTGTGCCAAATTTGTAGAGTATGTTGAATTGGGGTTGATAAATTGTCCATTTTGGGCCAGAATCTACGGGACTGCCAAAGTAGGTTTGCTAGTGGAGTTGACCCAGAGAGTTCTTGTTCCAAGATTGTCCAAGGTTTGTGAGAAGATGTCCTGTGCCAATCTACTACAACCCACAGCTGGGCCGCTGCATGGTACCTTAAAAGATTGCGGACGGCAAGACCGCCCCTTTCCTTGGGTTGATATAAAACCTTTTGGGCTACCCTAGGGTGCTTTCCCTGCCATAGAAATTTCATAATTCTACGCTGCCATTTTAGCAAGATGGCAGTAGGAATATTACAGGGAATAGTTTGGAACAAATAACTAATCCTAGGTAGTATATTCATCTTGAAGTTGGCAATACAGCCCAGCCAGGAGATGTGGTAACGATTCCATTCTGCTGTGTTCTGTACCATTTGTAGAGGCTTGGTATAAGAAGCTGGGAGGCCTAGTAGTAGTGAGTTGCAATAATCTAGTTTGGAGAAGATTATTGCTTGCAAGATTGTTCTAAAGTCCTGAGCGTGGAAAAGTGGCTTTATTCTTTTCAGAATATGTAATTTGTGGAAGCAATCTTTGGTGGTTTGGTTAATGAATGGTTTGAGGTTGTCTAAGATGGCTCCTAGGTCTCTTACGTGAGCAGTTTGAAGGAGAGCTGGTGGCTTTGAATGTGTGTTGTTGTTTTATTGAATGTGTTTTGAATGTGTTTTATTGAATGTGTGTTGTTGTTTTATTGAAGCCAATGGTTCAATAAATAAAGCAAATAATAAAGGTAGGAGTGGGCACCCCTGCTGAGTGCCTCGCTCCACCGGGAAGAACGTGGAGTAACCACCATTCACTTTAATACAGGCACATGGATTATCGTATAACTTTTGAATCCAATTTATTAAAAAAACTGCCAAATCTCATTTTTGTAAAGCTTGAAATAAAAAGGGCAAGTGGACCAAATCAAAAGCTTTATCTGCATCCATGGCCATAAATAAAAATAGAATCTTATGACGTTTGACCCACCATAGAGAGTTCAATAGTTTACGAATGTTATCAGATGCCAAACGGCCAGGGATAAACCCTGCCTGATCTGCGTGATTAATCTGTGCAATATAGACATTAAGCCTGTTGGCCAATATTTTGGCTAATAATTTGAGGTCTATATTGAGCAAAGATATGGGCCTATAGGAGCCGTATTGTGTGGAGTCGCGGCCTGGTTTTGCGAGAACAGTTATTCCGGCCACATTCAAATTGGGGCTTAAAATACCTTCCGTTCGGAGAGCATTGAACATGTTGGTGAGAGGTACAAGTAAGTCACCTGCAAAACACTGATAAAATCTGGCAGTGTAACGGTCTAAACCTGGTGATTTATTCGTTTGACTTGCTTAATGCGTGGAAAGTGCTTATGCACTTTCCACGCATAGCCAGCATAGCTCTCTGCTTCAACGGCAGGGGAGAAAGTCTGTTACTTCACTTTCAACGCATAGCCAGCATAGCTCTCTGCTTCAACGGCAGGGGAGAAAGTCTGTTACTTCACTTTCAATGCATAGCCAGCATAGCTCTCTGCTTCAACGGCAGGGGCAATGTAGAAAAGAGGATCTATATATAGACAACAATCAACAAGGACTGAATTACATAGTCGAGTAAACAAAAGCATGGGTGTAGCTTGCTTATTGAGGTGGTTACTACCCCTAACTAAGCTACATATTCAGTTAGATGCAGTTCCAACACTGCTCTCTACATTAATGGTGGGGTGGAAGGGAAATAGAACTAAAAGGTACTAAGAGCCAAGCGTAACAAGTAAGAGGAAAAAAAAAAAGTGCATAGCTTGCTGGGCAGACTGGATGGGCCGTTTGGTCTTCTTCTGCCGTCATTTCTATGTTTGTAAAACCTCCACTTCCATAATTTCCTTATCAAGCAATGCACGAGCTTCCTTCGGTAAATTAGGTAAAGTGATATCCTGTAAAAAAACAGGAATATCTTTGGGATTAATATTCATATTATGTGTGTATACCTCTGAGTAAAAATGCCAAAACCTTTGACTGATATCGTCGTTCGATGTGAGCATAATACCCTGCTCCTCTCTGACTTTAGTAATAATATTTTGCAGGCGCTTGGCTCTCAACTTGTTCGCAAGTAGCTTCCCCGCCTTGTTGCCTCCCTCGAAGTATAGCTGTTCTACTTGTTCCAGCTCATAGGCAATTTTAGCCGCATCTAACGCCCCAGTCTGTGATCTACAAGAATCTAATGCCAAACCCAGCTCTTTAGTGGGATCTAGTTTATGCTTACGTTCGAGTTCTAATAAATGTGTTTCTAAGGTTTTACGCTCCTGTAATTCCATTTTTTTAACGTATGAAGCTCGAGCAATGAACGTCTCCATAATAACTGCTTTCCGATGCAGAAGTACAGCAAGCAAGGGCGCCTGGAAGCTTCGATCGCTTATAGTGCGGATGCACTTTATGATCTGTTATGGACTTTGGCCTAATCCATGGTGTCGGCTCAATGGCTCCTGTGGTTAAGAAACTGGTCGGCGGATATTTCCTCCAAGGCTCAGCTGGGATCGTTGCCTTTCAAGGGGTAAATTGCTTTTTGGTAAGGACCTCGAGGATATGATTCAATCCCTGGGGGAGAACAAAGTTCCCTGACTGCCAGAAGATAGGCCCAAGTCGAGGGGCTCCTTTTCTTCACAGTCTCGATTCAGAGGGAATCGCAGATTTCGTCCGTCCAGAGCTCCAGCTTCTTCCTTTCAGCAAGCGTCAGGTCGCCAACAATCATTCCAGTCTCTGAAAGCCGCCTTATCTAATGCTCCAGCATTAGGGCTTCCAGACTACGGAAAGGATTTTTATTTAACATGTCATGAGGTTGCAGCTGTAGCAGCTGGAATGGTAACCCAGGACCATGGAGGAAAAAAGAAACCCATTGGGTATTATTCAGCCCAGCTAGATTCTGTGGCATCTGCCTTTCCTGCTTGCCTAAGGGCTGTTGCTGCAGCAGCCCTGATGGTAGAAACATCTCATTCATTAATTCTCTGCCACCCTTTGCATCTCTGTTTACCACATGCTTTGTTCACAGTTTTAAATAATGCAAAGACCCAGGTAATCACTTTGGAAAGCATGATGAGGTATGAACTCCTTTTACAATCAGGAAATATTATCTTTCATCACTGCTCTGCTCTCACCCCTCCTACTTTACTACCAGAAATAATTGACTTAGAAACCCCAGACCATGGCTGTGCAATGCTAATGGAATATGAACTGAAGCCCAGGGAAGGTTTAACAGATATCCCTCTTGCTAATGCTGACGCAGTTTATTTTGTAGCTGGCTCTGCTCTCCATGATGATACAGATTCACTGAAGGTTGGATATGCTGTATGTACCCAGTGGGAAGTGCTAGAGGCGGGACCGCTCACTCATGCACGTTCAGCACAGACCGCAGAATTGGTAGCCCTCACTCGGGCTTGTTTTAGAGGAAAGGGATTACGTCTTTCTGTTTACACTGATTCTCGTTATGCCTTTGGGGTGGTTCATGACTACGGGACATTGTGGAAAATGAGAGGGTTTTTAACAACTAATGGGGAAATAATTAAGAATGGGTCTTTTGTTAAAGAATTACTAGAAGCTATCCTGTTGCCTCTTGAGCTGGCAGTAGTTAAATGGGCTGGACATAGCAAAGAAGATTCAATTGTAGCCAAAGGGAATAACTTGGCAGATCAGGCAGCCAAACATGCAGCTCTGACCAACATACTGTGGGGAATGCGGGATGCCATTTGTTAACACACACACACCACATAGAGAAAACAAAGACTTTAGTATTAAAAATTTGAGGTCAGTGGCAGGCGCAGGATAAGGATTATTGGAAGCTGTGGGCAAAAGGAGGGGCCACCGCCCAAAATCATGGACAAGATCGAGTATGGTTTGGCCCAAATGGCGAAGTAGTGGCCCCCCCCGACATATACTGCCCCATATCTTACTCTCTATACACCAGGCAGCCCCTGCAGCATTAGTGGGCATGTTCTTTCATCACTGGTGGGGATTGGTCTCAGCAGTTAGGGCTCTGGCTATTACCATATGTTCTCAGTGTATGCAATGTAATTTGTACAAAGCTTGGTCATCACACCCGCACACCTAAAACGCCCCCTAGGCCCTTTCTTGCAAATCCAAATTGATTTTATCGAATTGCCTCTATGCCAAAATTACAAGTACGCTCTAACAATGATTTGCTGTTTCTCAGGGTGGGGGGAGGCTTTCCCAGTAGTAAAGGCAGATGCAATTTCTGTAGCTAAGATTCTGCTGAGAGAGTTTATTCCAAGGTATGGAATTCCAGAATCAATTGATAGTAATCAAGGGACACACTTCATAAATGACATAGTAATATCGTTAAGTAAGGCGTTAGGCATCTCTCTGATTCCATACCCTCTACAGACCCCAAGCCTCTGCCCTTATAGAAACTTCAATAGCAGGCTAAAAACTAAATTGGGCATTATCATGGCTGCAATGAATTTAACTTGGCTACGGGCTCTCCCTTTAGCACTAATGGCCCTGTGGGCATCACCTCATTCCAAGACAGGGCTTACCCCATTTGAGAAAGTCACTGGACGACCAATGGCTATTGGTCCTATACCGAAACCCTCTACCGCCCTCACATTTTCACAGGAGGAATATTTAACCCATTATTTGTTTATGTCAAATGCCTTTTCAGTATCCAGCGAGATAACGACCCTTGACATGCCCTTCACGTTGGCCAAGTGCAAAAAATTAACAACCTCTTGGTATTGGATGTGGAGTTTCACCCCATCACAAAAGCCAACGTGGTCAGAGTGCACCTAATGCGTGAGCAATGTCTCAAGGCGGATCTGTAACACCTTAGCAACTATTTTAATATCTGAGTTAAGTAAAGATATCGGTTTATAAGACCCACACTCCAGGGTATCCTTCCCCTTTTTGTATATAACTGATATGATAGCATCGGCCAAGGGGTCCAGTGATTATCTTGCCTCTTCCGCGGCATCAAATACCATCAGAAGATAGTTAGAGACTTGTGACAGAAATGTTTTGAAAAAAACATCAATGGAATACCCATCCGGGCTCAGCCAGCGTTTCCATATGAGCCTCAGGCAAAGAAGGTAATCCAAGATTGTCCAGAAATCTATGGATCTCAGACAGAGGGCACTCACTAGGTGCTTTGTAAAGTTCAGAAATGTATTGCACAAAGGCCTCCTCTATCTCCTGAGATTTAGAAGTAAGTCCCCGCCGTTGGCTGTCTTATTTCAGCTATATGAGACTTACAAACTCTGTGTTTGTCCAGTCTGGCCAGTAAAGGCCCAGGTTTATCTCCGTGCTTGTAATATCTGAGTTTAGTGTACTTCAAGGTCTTCCCGTTCTTATTTATTTCCAGAGTTTGAAATATCGACCTACATTTCCCAGGGCTGCAAGAGTTTGAGGAGACCCAGTAGGCTTATGCTGGATCTCTAGGTCTCGATTCTCAGCTAACAGAACAGATTCCTTCTTCTTTTTCTCCTGCTGGCAGGTCTAATGAGTTTACCCCTAAGAAAGGCTTTAAAGGTTTCCCATCTCAGTATGGGCCTGTAGTCCCCCTCTGGATTGTGAAGATCAAATTCCGCTACAGCCTCTTTAACAAGGTCGGGAACACACTTATCCCCTAAAAGAGAGGCTCAAATTGAGCAACTTCTAAGGTTAAACAAAGCTGCACTGGGTAATGATCAAAGATAGTGCAGGACAATATTGTGCTCCTGTCCATTTTAGATAGCAGATCTGGAGTGCATAGAAAAAACTCTATCCTGCTATGAGACTCGTGCCTGGGGAAATAAAATGTGTAATCTTTTTCCTTGGGAAGAAAGTGCCACCAGACATCTGTAAGATCCCCCAATCCCAAATTAGGAGGAGTGTGAGAGCGGGGTTGAGAAGTTCTATCAACCAAAGTGTCAGGACTAAGATTCCAGTCCTCGCTCATGCATAAATCCTCAAACCCAAACGTTGCTATCTTATCCGTAAAGATATCAAAAAACCTCCTTTGTTCAGTGTTGAGAGCATTTACATTCACTAATGTAATCGGGACAGAATGTAATAGAAAAAAATCTGTGCCACAAAGGGAGAAGTGGGCTCAGGGATATCACTTGGGTTGCCGTCGTGCATCAAGATCACAATGCAAGTTGACACAGTTACCATCACGAACAGCCGTCTCAGCGCAAGAAGGCCTAGTGACTCCCCTGCTCGTCAACCAAAGGCGCCATCGAAAACAGGCACAGGTTATCCTGAAGGAAGCAAAAAAAAAAGGATAGGAAGAAAAAAGTAGAAAAAAAAATTCCCTGGAGTCACGTGATGCGGTGGGCTCCATAAGTCGCACAGTGCAGAGCTCCGGATGCGGGCCTCCTCTCTTTGATTTTTTTTGTACAATGAATGCCCGACGTTTTTTTGTTTTTAGTTCCCCGCCTCTACAGCAGGAACTTACCGAGCTTCGGTGGGAGTGAATTTTGCGCTTTGTGGTGCAGGCAAGTCACTTACAACAGTGAAGAGAGACAAAGAGAATGTTAAACTGCCTTCTCCCAAATGGCCGCTGGGATGGGTCTGCTGCGATGGAGGATTTTGAATCGACTTTTAGTAATGAAACTCACAGATGCCGTCGTGCTGGCCTTCGATACCAGATTTGCCCATATTTCCACTCAAATTGAGGAACTGAAATCTTCTCTCACTGAAATGGGACCGCAGCTTGATCACGCTGAAGGGCCGATCTCAGGAGTGGAAGATGACGTACTGCATCTTGAAAAGCATGTACATGCACTGGAGAAGGCAATGGCAGAAAGAGAGGATAAGATTGATGATTTTGAGAACCATGCACGGAGGAAAACCTACGTTTCATTGGCATTATGGAAGATGAAGCGACCACTGATTTGAATAAGATACTGGAGGAATGGCTACTGGATAGCTTGGGCCTGCAGGACCTGCGTGGCAAAATGGTCTTTGAGAGGGTGCATTGTTATAGGGCCCAGGATACAGGGCAGAACCAGGCCCAGGATAGTCATGGGTAAATTCTCTCATTATGCCTACAAAGGAATGATCCTGCGAGCCTTTTATTAAAACAAAGACTTTACTGTATAAGGAGCAGAAAGTGCTAATTTTCCAAGATTTTTCCAGTCGGGTGATGTTGATGTTCTTTTTCTTGTGCTTCCTTGAGGATAACCTGTGTCTGTTTTCGATGGCGCCTTTGGTTGAAGAGCAGGGGAGTCACTAGGCCGCATCCGGAGCTCTGCACTATGCAACTTATGGAGCCCACCGCATCACGTGACTCCAGGGAATTTTTTTTTTCTACTTTTTTCTTCCTATCCTTTTTGTTCTTTTTCTTTTGCTTCCTTGAGGATAACCAGTGCCTGTTTTCGATGGCGCCTTTGGTTGACGAGCAGGGGAGTCACTAGGCCTTCTTGCGCTGAGACGGCTGTTCGTGATGGAATTTTCACCTTCCAGATTGGTTTAGCAAAATATTCGATCTGCACTTCAGTATCCTGCACCTTAAGGATTTGGCACCAGGGCAAGCGTGGCTGAGGAAGCAGAGCAGTTTGTCTCTCAGCTGCAGATCTCATCCACTTGAAGATGTGGCATGGGGGCTCCTTTGGCTGTTAGAGCAATTAGTTATAGAAGACTGATATTACCTTTTTTCCCCCCAGAATTCAGCTTATTTCATGGCTGCAGAAACTCTTTTGGTGACTTATTTGTTCTGTGTTTTTCCCACTTTTTCCTGCTGTGTACTTCTAGCAGGGACTTATATTTGCGTATACTGTTTGATGCTGGCTTCCTTTAAATTCTTACCATTTTTATTTCATTACGTATTTGAAGATGTGGGGCTTCTTTTTAGCTGAGTCTTTTTATTTTGTGTTTTTCTTCTTATAGGTCTCCTGCATTCAAGGAAGGCTGTATTGGCTGTTGCATGTGGTGTTCCCTTACTTTAAGGTCCCTATTTTGGTTTCTGAACCCATGATTGACCCCTGGCAGGGTACCCATGGGTAGTGCGTTCTCTCTCTGTGACACAGAATTTGTGTTTGTTTCTTCTTGGAAGAAGGATCCAACAGAAGAAAATAGAATAATGAATAAATGTTGGCAAGTTAAATGTAAGACATTGATAAGGCAGGCTAAGAAAGAATTTGAAAAGAAGTTGGCCGTAGAGGCAAAAACTCACAGTAAAAACTTTTTTAAATATATCCGAAGCAGAAAGCCTGTGAGGGAGTCAGTTGGACCGTTAGATGATCGAGGGGTTAAAGGGGCACTTAGAGAAGATAAGGCCATCGCGGAAAGATTAAATTATTTCTTTGCTTCGGTGTTTACTTAAGAGGATGTTGGGGAGGTACCCGTACTGGAGAAAGTTTTCATGGGTAATGATTCAGATGGAGTGAATCAAATCACAGTGAACCTAGAAGATGTGGTAGACCTGATTGACAAACTGAAAAGTAGTAAATCACCTGGACCGAATGGTATACACCCCCAGAGTTCTGAAGGAACTAAAACATGACATTTCAGACCTATTAGTAAAAATTTGTAACCTATCATTAAAATCACCCATTGTACCTGAAGACTGGAGGATAGCAAATGTAACCCCAATATTTAAAAAGGGCTCCAGGGGCGATCCGGGAAACTAAAGACTGGTTAGCCTGACTTCAGTGTCAGGAAAAATAGTGGAAAGTGTTCTAAACATCAAAATCACAGAACATATAGAAAGACATGGTTTAATGGAACAAAGTCAGCATGGCTTTACCCAAGGCAAGTCTTACCTCACAAATCTGCTTCAATTTTTTGAAGGAGTTATTAAACAGGTGGATAAAGGTGAACCGGTAGATGTAGTATACTTGGATTTTCAGAAGGGTTTTGACAAAGTTCCTCATGAGAGGCTTCTAGGAAAAGTAAAAAGTCATGGGATAGGTGGCGATGTCCTTTCGTGGATTGTAAACTGGCCAAAAGGCAGGAAACAGAGAGTAGGATTAAATGGTCAATTTTCTCAGTGGAAAAGGGTAAACAGTGGAGTGCCTCAGGGATCTGTTTTGGGACCCTTACTTTTCAATATATTTATAAATGATCTGGAAAGAAATACGAGTGAGATAATCAAATTTGCAGACGATACAAAATTGTTCAGAGTAGTTAAATCACAAGCAGATTGTGATAAATTGCAGGAAGACCTTGTGAGACTGGAAAATTGGGCATCGAAATGGCAGATGAAATTTAATGTGGATAAGTGCAAGGTGATGCATATAGGGAAAAATAACCCATGCTATAATTACACAATGTTGGGTTCCATATTAGGTGCTACAACCCAAGAAAGAGATCTAGGTGTCATAGTGGATGATCACGAGGTAGGACCGGCGCAGGCCGTGGACACCGCGGGCCCAGCACTGACGCAGGCACCCGACTCCCCGACGGGAAAGACTGAGGAATGGGCCGAGACAACCTGCTATAGTTTCTGCCTGGTTCCAGTACCCGAGTCCTGCTTTAGTTCCTGCCTGGTTCCAGTACCCGAGTCTTACTACAGTTCCTGCCTGGTTCCAGTACCTGAGTCCTGCTATAGTTTCTGCCTGGTTCCAGTACCCGAGTCCTGCTTTAGTTTCTGCCTGGTTCCAGTACCCGAGTCTTACTACAGTTCCTGCCTGGTTCCAGTACCCGAGTCCTGCTTTAGTTCCTGCCTGGTTCCAGTACCCGAGTCTTACTATAGTTCCTGCCTGGTTCCAGTACCTGAGTCCTGCTATAGTTTCTGCCTGGTTCCAGTACCCGAGTCCTGCTTTAGTTTCTGCCTGGTTCCAGTACCCGAGTCTTACTACAGTTCCTGCCTGGTTCCAGTACCCGAGTCCTGCTATAGTTCCTGCCTGGTTCCAGTACCCGAGTCCTGCTATAGTTTCTGCCTGGTTCCAGTACCTGAGTCCTGCTATAGTTCCTGCCTGGTTCCAGTACCCGAGTCTTACTACAGTTCCTGCCTGGTTCCAGTACCCGAGTCCTGCTTTAGTTTCTGCCTGGTTCCAGTACCCGAGTCTTACTACAGTTCCTGCCTGGTTCCAGTACCCGAGTCCTGCTATAGTTCCTGCCTGGTTCCAGTACCCGAGTCCTGCTATAGTTTCTGCCTGGTTCCAGTACCTGAGTCCTGCTATAGTTCCTGCCTGGTTCCAGTACCCGAGTCCTGCTATAGTTTCTGCCTGGTTCCAGTACCTGAGTCCTGCTATAGTTTCTGCCTGGTTCCAGTACCCGAGTCTTACTACAGTTCCTGCCTGGTTCCAGTACCCGAGTCCTGCTATAGTTTCTGCCTGGTTCCAGTACCCGAGTCCTGCTATAGTTCCTGCCTGGTTCCAGTACCCGAGTCTTGCTACAGTTCCTGCCTGGTTCCAGTATTTCAGTCTTGATACAGTTCCTGCCTGGTTCCAGTACCCGAGTCTTACTACAGTTCCTGCCTGGTTCCAGTACCCGAGTCCTGCTATAGTTTCTGCCTGGTTCCAGTACCCGAGTCCTGCTTTAGTTCCTGCCTGGTTCCAGTACCCGAGTCTTACTACAGTTCCTGCCTGGTTCCAGTACCCGAGTCCTGCTTTAGTTCCTGCCTGGTTCCAGTACCCGAGTCTTACTATAGTTCCTGCCTGGTTCCAGTACCTGAGTCCTGCTATAGTTTCTGCCTGGTTCCAGTACCCGAGTCCTGCTTTAGTTTCTGCCTGGTTCCAGTACCCGAGTCTTACTACAGTTCCTGCCTGGTTCCAGTACCCGAGTCCTGCTATAGTTCCTGCCTGGTTCCAGTACCCGAGTCCTGCTATAGTTTCTGCCTGGTTCCAGTACCTGAGTCCTGCTATAGTTCCTGCCTGGTTCCAGTACCCGAGTCTTACTACAGTTCCTGCCTGGTTCCAGTACCCGAGTCCTGCTTTAGTTTCTGCCTGGTTCCAGTACCCGAGTCTTACTACAGTTCCTGCCTGGTTCCAGTACCCGAGTCCTGCTATAGTTCCTGCCTGGTTCCAGTACCCGAGTCCTGCTATAGTTTCTGCCTGGTTCCAGTACCTGAGTCCTGCTATAGTTCCTGCCTGGTTCCAGTACCCGAGTCCTGCTATAGTTTCTGCCTGGTTCCAGTACCTGAGTCCTGCTATAGTTTCTGCCTGGTTCCAGTACCCGAGTCTTACTACAGTTCCTGCCTGGTTCCAGTACCCGAGTCCTGCTATAGTTTCTGCCTGGTTCCAGTACCCGAGTCCTGCTATAGTTCCTGCCTGGTTCCAGTACCCGAGTCTTGCTACAGTTCCTGCCTGGTTCCAGTATTTCAGTCTTGATACAGTTCCTGCCTGGTTCCAGAACCCATACTCTGTTACAGTGTAGTCACTGTGTTAGTCTGGTTCCAGTTACCCGTCCTGATCCACCAATCACCTAAGTCCCAGCGGCCGGGGTCCTTCGGGCTCCTCCCGGGGGAGTGCCAGCTTCCAGGGTGAATTGCATCTACGTCCAGCCTGATCATCTGCCTATCAGCCTACTGTATAGAGACAGTGTCCTTCTTTCCCAGTCTCCAGTGGGTCGGCCCAAGGGTCCACTAAACCGAGACTCCCATAACACTCTTGGCGTTATTTGAAATTTTTGCTGCCACTTCATGGGTTTCAGGGCCCAATTTATGAGGCCATACAGGTTCTTTATTCTAACCCTGAAGCTTGGGTGTGGGTAAATAATTCCTTTTCTCCATCTTTCCCTTTAAAAAGGGGGACCAGGCAGGGGTGCCCTCTTATCGCGTCTGCGATTTATCCTCACACTCGAGCCTCTGGTGTTGACTTGGATTGCTATGACGGCTGAGGCACAAGACTCCCTTTTCTTAAAGTTTTACTCTTTGCAGATGACTTTGTACTTTTTCTACCAGGAGCTAGGAACTATCTGTCCCAAACGCTGGAGATTTTTTTCACAGTCTATGGCAGTTTTTCTGGCTTGCGGCTCAATTTGGATAAATCAGAGGTCTTAGACCTTTCGGGCACATTACATTCTGATTGGCAGGATTTCCCCTTGAAGTGGGCAAAAAACAAGCTTAAATATCTTTCCCTATTTATCCTTAGAGACCTGTCTATGTAGTATTCTCTGAATGTTGTCCCCCTTCTCAGTGATTTTCAGAAATCATGTGATAAGTGGGTGCACGTCCCAGTTTCCTTTAAGGGTTGCATAGCCCTCATAAATATGATGCTACTTCCTAAACTTTTAATAATATTGCAAATGATTCCCATTAGCCTATCTCAAAAAGATGTCAGGGGAATTAAACTTACATTGAGGGGTAAGAAAGCAAGAATGTCCTGCAAAGCCCTTATGAACTCCTAAAGAGAATGGAGGGGGAGATTTTCCTAAAATTAGACTTTACAGCATCGCTTGCCATTTAAGGCCTGTGTGTGTTTGGTTAAGCAATGCAAGTCTCTATTCTGATGAGGTCCTGGAGAGGGCTCTGGTCGCTCTGCTCTCTTTGGGGGGATATTCTTCCTGCCCCGAGGAAGTCTCTCCCCCTCATCTGCGTAATTCAATGTGGATGAAATCTACACGGGCTACTTGGAAATCTTTACGAGCTCATTTGTCCTTACCATGGGACAAATCGTTTTTCTTGCCTCTTAGAGGTAACCCTTACTTCCCGCCTGGGGATACTATGGCTTTTTACAAAGAGCTCCATAAAAGAGAGCTTTGATATTGCCCTACATTAATTTGAATGGCGTTTCAGTCATGCCGTTATCTTATCTATTTACAAATTAGGAGATTTATGATGTCCCTTTTTCATTTGCAATGAACTCAATAGACTTTGGGGGATTTTCAAAGGTTTTACCTTTTGGGTTCTGGAAGAAAACATACTTTGTCGGGATTGTATACATTTTTATACTCTTGTCAATCCTACAAGAGTCTTACCTCTTTAGCTAGTGTCTGGAGCACAGACCTTCAGACTGGCATTGATGATGCTATTTTTGTATGTGTGAATGCTTTATATGGAAATTCTGAAGGGGCTCTGCTTCTAGAGTGACAATTTAGAATTATGCATAGGATGATTTACTCATCGATTCGTTTGTTCCTTTAAGGCTGGCATAGCGGATCATGGGAATTCTCTTAATGTGGCCAGGACAGCAGATACTTTGTGTCAGGGGCTGTGAGAGTGTCCTCAAATTCAGTTATTTTAGGAGGGTATTTTTGAAGCTGTTGGACAATGGTGGGGAACTTCCAGAGTCTGCTCAGTGAAAGTCTGATTGCTGGGGATGGAACTGGATAATGTACAACTGGGTAAATCAGGGATTATATTTCTTTTGAAAGTTGCCTAGTAGGGAAACGGTATATTCTTTTGAAATGGCTGGATTCGGCTGCTCTCACATTCTTTCTTTGGCACAAAATGTAATTGAGATATTTATGTTTGGAATCTCACTCCATTCTGGTGAAAGCGGTGTCTTACATATGAGGTTTCTCTTCGATTTGGATGAAGGGAATGGAAAATAAAACAGAGGATGACATAATGCCTCTGTATCGCTCCATGGTGAGACCGCACCTTGAATACTGTATGCAGTTCTGGTCACCACATCTCAAAAAGGATATAGTTGTGATGGAAAAGGTAGAGAGAAGGACAACCAAAATGATAAAGGGGATGGAACAGCTCCACTATGAGGAAAGACTAAAGAGGTTAGGGCTGTTCAGCTTGAAGAAGAGACGGCTGAGGGGGGATATGATAGAGGTCTACAAAATCATGAAAGGACTTGAACAAGTTAATGTAAATCGGTTATTTACTCTCTCAGATAATAGAAGGACTAGGGAGCACTCCATGAAGTTAGCAAGTCACTCATTTAAAACAAACTGAAGAAAATTCTTTTTCACTGGGCGCATAGTTAAGCTCTGGAATTGATTGCCAGAGGCTGTGTTTTCAGCAGTTAGTGTTACTGGGTTTAAAAAAGGTTTGGATAAGTTCCTAGAGGTTAAATCCATAAACTGCTATTACGATAATAATAGTAACTTGTAGATGTGCTTCGGGTTAGAATTATGCCTCGGGCTTCGTTTTTGGGGCCCCCCTCCCCCCATGGGAATTTTGTTTTTCCCGCGGTTCGGGTTTTTTTTCCAGGGGCCCCGATTTTTGGGTCAGTGTGCACTAAATTCGTTTTTCGGTTCTCCCGAATCAGGCAATATTCTTTGCAATTGCCTAATTTGGGAAAAACGATTGCACATCCCTAGTAGCTGGCGATTTGTCTAATGTTTGGTACCTGCCAGGTACTTATGACTTGGATTGACCACTGTTGCAAACAGGATGCTGGGCTTAATGGACCCTTGGTCTGACCCAGTATGGCATGTTCTTATGTTCTTTTACAGAGTCACCGCTGGATCCTGTTCACTCTGTTATTATCTGACGTATCTGTTAAGACCTGAGGAGCTGTTTTTTGATATGGCATAATCTGTTCATTACTCTATTTTTCAATTTTCTTTGTCCTCAGTCACTATGATATCTTTGATATATTTCTGTGTACAGTAATACCAGGGTTGGGAGGGGAGAGTGCAGGGATATTGGGATTCATTGGGTTGTGAAAGAAGTGTGTATTGTATTTACTGGTGAAACTTAATAAAACATTTTATGCAAAATAAAAAAAAATACTGTGGGACACCTGCTAGTGTGCAACTGCTCTTTCTAGACATCTCTTCTGCTATTTTGAACTGATTGATTTTGTTTTCTTCTTCCACTTTTTGTACTACTTCATGGTGACAAGTCAATTTCATTGGCTACCTCTTGCCACCCCCCTTCTAGTTTAAATGCCCGATAATGCAGGCTCTGAATTTCTCCCTTAGCATCCGGTACTTATCCGGCTATCTGGTGTGGTCAGTATTACATAGCCACCACTTGTAGAAAGAGTCCTGTGAAACGGCACTACACGCTCTCCGGGGCAGGGGGAGCAAAGCAGAATAAAGGCACAGCCCCGTGGTGCTCCTGCAGTGACCGCGATCAGGAGCAGCACAGCTCCAGCCCAAACCCGAGAATCCTCCGCCGCTCTCGCCTGAATGCGCCCGTCCCACTGCAGGGTCCCCGGGCTGGCCCACCCCCTCTCCTTACCCATCTCGATGGTGCCTCCCTCTTCTTCCCCCTCCTCGGCCTGCTGCTCTCCTACTCTGCCTTAAAATGTGAGTTCGGTGTTTTTAATTACCGGTTAGCATATTCTTATCTTGATGTAAGGGGTTAGGTTAAATTGTTTTAAGCATTGGAAATCAATGCAGAGTTTTTTAACGCTCAGATTATTGCCGCAGCCCCTTTACTTTTAGTTCCTTTTATCTTTCCCGCAGCACTCCCACTAACAGTCGCAGAGTGATGACGCACGGGAAGCAGCACTCCCACTAACAGTCGCAGAGTGATGACGCACAGGGAGCAGCAGCCCCGCCGGCAGTCGCAGAATGATGATTCACGAGCAGGAGTAGCCAATCAGAGGTGGCAGGAAGAGCAGAACGATAAAAAGGGGCGGTGGCTGCAGCCTGCAGACGAGAAAGTTGCACGAGGTCAGGCGGAGGGAAAGCTCTTGCACGCCCTCTCCCCCTTGCTCCTAAGCAATTAATTTACTTTTCTTAACCGGAAATAAGCGATTGCAGTGAAGCTCAGCCCCGGAGGGTAAGCGGTGCCTTTCCAGCCTGTTCTCTTCCCGGTGTCCCTGTGACATTTTCTAGCAGAAGCAGCAGCGCTGAGTGTGAGGAGCTCCAGGCAGGGGGCTCTGCACAGGGGGCAGGGGAGGGAAAGCAAAGCGGGCTCAGGTCTCTGATTCGGAATCTCAGCAGCCTCCCCGCTCTGCATTCAGCCCCCCTTATGAGCTGCTCTGATTGATGCCCTGAGGTTTCTCATTAATTTGGCTTTCAAAAACTTGAACATTAAAAAGTTAGGACTTTAGGGGGTCAAAAATCCCCACCAGGCCATGTGGCTTGAATAAGAGCTGGGGGGGGGGGGGGCGCTAAGCACCAAGCCCGTAAAGAGAGAAGAGGGGAGTTAGCCCACGAGAGGCTCCTGTCAAAGCTCACAATTTTACTTGCATACAGAAACCTGAGATTTGTCCTCTATGCAACCTTCTGCTACATCTCTTGACTCTTCTTCTGTAGCTTATTTTTTATTTATATTCTGCTTTTTGGCACTTCAAAGCGGATTACATTCAGGTACTGTAGGTATTTCCCTATCTGGAGGACTTACATAAAGTGACTTGCCTAAGGCCACAAGGAGTGGCAGCAATATTTAAACGCTGGTTTCCATGGTTCTTGGCTCTATGCTCTAACCACTAGGCTACTCCTACTACACAGAGTAGGGATTAGAAAAAGCACATTCAGGCTGACAGCACTGCTAGATCCCCACACTGGTTATGGACTTTTCCTTCAGGAACTTGTATAATCCTGTTTTGGACCCCTCTATGGTAGTTGCCTTAACCATGTTCTCTGACAACAGTTTCCATGGTTTCTGTGCTGAGTGAAAATACATATTTGAGGTAAACAGCGTGCAAGGGAGTCAATTGGACCTTTAGATGATCACGGCCTAAAATGAGACTTAAGAATATAAGAACATGCCATACTGAGTCAGCCCAAGGGCCCATCAAGCCCTGTATCCTGTTTCCAACAGTGGCCAATCCAGGCCATAAGAACCTGGCAAGTACCCAAAAACTAAGTCTATTCCATGTTACCATTGCTAGCAACTTAATTAATAGTAGTTTCCCCAAGTGCTAAATAATGGGCTGCAAACTGTGTCAGATATGTACTGTACTCAAAAATGTCATTCATCAGCTTGTCTTACTCCTAAAAGCATACTATGCAACCCTAATGTATTTACTAATAATTTAAAGAACAAATAGAAATTTTAATTAGCCACTCATCAATAATTATACTTAAAAAAAAAATCATAACCAAAGCAAAAAGGACATCGGCAGATTGCTGCCCAGATACCTGGAAATGACAGAAGCAGTACGAAAGACGGACCATCTGTTCGTCCTTCACAGTGGGAAGAAGCAAGGGGAAGCGGCCTCTCGGCCCACCATCGCCTGCTGGATTAAAGAAGTTTTTTTTTTAATTCTTTATTTATTCATTTTAATGCATAAACAAAACAATTTTGCTTATAAAGAAATATTGCGGTTCCAATAATAAACACAAGCATACTTATTTTGCCACCTTCATTATTAAACAAAGTAAAACCCTCTTAGGGTAACTTTTGAAAATTATATAAGCCCTGGTGTACAAAATAATTTTATAATTCTTTTACATTATTCAATATATTAAGTCCCGCTCCTAGCAGAATACTATTTGTAGATCCGGAAAACTTTTAAGGAACAAAATAAGAAAATTATATCATAATTAACAAACTGCTCGTAACAACACATCCATTTTTAATCAATTAGGTTAAGATGTTAATTTTCCTGGCCTCGATAAACTCCCTTAACTGCTCAGGAATAAAAAAAACATAACGTTCATTTTCTTTCATGAGAAAATATTTACAAGGAAACTGAATTTTAACAGTATAGCTGGATTAAAGAATTTATCGGAGTGGCCTACGTAGAGTCCGGGAAGTCACCGCCTCTGCAGGTCAAGGCTCATTCTACCAGAGCGCAGGCGGCCTCTTGGGCAGAATCTAGGATGCTGTCGCCCGTGGAGATATGTAAGGCGGCGACATGGTCCTCCCTCCATACCTTTTCCAGATTTTACCGTCTGGATGTCCAGGCCAGGGAGGACACAGCATTTGCGAGGGCGGTACTACGCGGTCCTCAGGCAGCCTCCCGCCCAGTTCGGGAGTAGCTTTTGTACATCCCACTTGTTCTGAGTCCATCTGGCTACACGCTAGGAAATGTTGAGATTACTTACCTGATAATCTCATTTTCCTTAGTGTAGACAGATGGACTCACCATCCCGCCTGGCTGCCAGTATACATGGGTTTCACCAGTTCAAGGTAAGGCATGTCATTTCTTACACGAGAGCGTCCACTCTACCAGGTGTCGACGTCTTCCGGTTGGGAACGCTGGCGGTCTCCAGCTACTATCAATCGGTCAGGGGAATCCTGTTTCACTAATTCATTGATCGGTCAGTACACATATATCCATAACAGCTTTTGCAAGGAAGATTACTGAGTTGCTTCACTTCCTGTGGGAGTATATGTACCCGTGCTGACATCAGATCCATCTCCAACTGCTAGCACGAGCACACTATACCCACTTGTTCTGAGTCCATCTGCATACACTAAGGAAAAGGAGATTATCAGGTAAGTAATCTCAACATTAATGTGGACAAGTGCAAAGTGATGCGCTTAGGCCTGATTACAGCTACATAATTTAAGGTTCCACATTAGGAGTCACCAGTGAGGAAAGGAATCTAGGAGTTATTGTTGATAATACATTGAAATCTTCTGCTCAGTGTGCAGCAGCAGCCAAGAAAGCAAACAGAATGCTCGGGATTATTAGGAAAGGAATGGAGAATAAAACAGAGAATATCATAATGCCTCTCTATCGCTCCATGGTGTGACCTCATCTTGAGTAATTTGTGCACGTCCCAAAAAAGTGATAGCAGAATTAGAAAAGGTACAGAGTAGGGTGATGAAAATAATAAAGGGGATGGAACAATTCTCTTATGAAGAAAGGCTAAAGAGGTTAGGACTCTTCAGCTTGGAGAAGAGACGGCTGAGGAGAGATATGATAGAGGTCTATAAAATAATGAGTGGAATGGAACGAGTAAACCTTAATCAGTTGTTTACTCTTTTGACCAGGGGACACACAATGAAGTTACTGGGTAATAAATTTTAAGCTACTAAGAGAAAATATTTTTTTACTCAACGCATAATTAAGCTCTGGAATTAATTGCCAGAGCATGTGGTGAAAGCTATTAGTGTAGCTGCATTTAAAAAAGGTTTGGACAAGTTCCTGGAGGAAAAGTCCATTAACCATTATTATGGTAGAGTTGCAGAAATCCCCTGCTTATTCTTGGGATAAGCAGCAAAGGACTCTATCTACCCCTTGGGATGCTGCCAGGTACTTGTGACCTGGCTTGGCTGCTGTTGGAAACAGGATACTGGGCTTGATGAACCTTTTCTCTGACCCAGTATGGCAGGTCTTATGTTCTTATGTTCCAGTGTTACCGTTTCATAGATTAGATTGTAGCTGTGTGAGGTTTGGGTGATAGCGCTGTTTAAATGTGATGGGTTTGATACAAAGGTGCTGAGAGTGTTTTCTGCAGGGTTTTGTGTTACTTCCCAGAGTGCCCGGTACAGGAGGGAGTTAACTCTCCAGATTCTTTCTTTCTCTCGTCCTCAGCCCGACCTGTCTCTGATGCCGAGTACATCGAATAGAAAGGGAAAATCTCGCCCGTCTCTTATGAATGTTCCTGTTGGACGTTGGATGGCTTTGTTGGCTCTGAGACTTCAGTGATGGGATCCAGACCTGCGAGGGTACAGGGGTCCCAGTCTGTAGCTCAGACGCCTCGCCTGGAGCAGGACAGGAAGGATATGAAGACGGCACTGGGAGTTCTGCCTTCTCCAGAGCCAGATCCCTCCTCGGTGCAGCCTCTGGCAGAGCCCCCGGGGTCAGAGGAGGGGGCAGGGCTGGCTCTGGATCCACTGCAGCCCAGGACTTTGGGCTCTCTGTGGATGGTTCTGGTGCGGCTGGAAGCGACAATGAGCAGCAAGTTGGAAAGGATTCAAGGGGAAATCTCCTCGCTGGAGCTGCGCTCAGGGACCCAGGAGAAGGAAATCTCTGCTCATGCTAAGCGGCTGCAGGCGCTGGAGAACAAGGTGGGACGTTTACTCTCAAACTCTTCAACATCCGTTCAAATCGTGTTTCACTCTGTAGGAACATTAAGAAGTTAGAAAATGTTGTGAGAAGAAAAATGTTTTAGAATTATCAACTTTCCCAAGAGATTAATAATTATTTGGGGGAGGCTTTGTAAATATCCAAGGAATCTCTTCCTCCAATTAACCAAATTTCTTTTCTAATGAAAATTAAATTTATAAAGGTTTTCTGTCTTTTGTTGCTGATCCACAAATTGAGGAATAAGAAGTTAAACCCAAAAACTAATTTTCTAAACCTCGGTCATTTTTAGTCTTGAGTTCCCAGCCAGGTCACCTCTACCCCCTCCCTTCCCCCGCCACCCTCTATTCCTTTACTGAAATCACAGTGACGGGGGCTGCCCATCTTCTCTCCTCCTCCAAACTCACTACTTCAGGGGTGGCCAATTCCAGTCCTCGAGAGCCACAAACGGGCCTGGTTTTCAGGATATCCACCAGGAATATGCATGGGATAGATTTGTATGCACTGCATCCATTGTATGCAGATCTATCTCATGCATATTCATGGTGGATATCCTGAAAACCTGGCCTGTTTGTGGCTCTTGGGGACCAGAGTGAGCCACCCCTGCAGTCCTTGCTCCTCTAACCCCATTGCCGCCAGCTCCTGAGCTGTATCTGTCCCATCCTCAGTCTATCACTTTCCACTGTTACTGTTCCTGCTGCTTTGAAACGCGCTGTGATCTCCCCACTCCTCAGAAACCCTCACTGCTCCTTACCTGTCCTGCCAAATATCGTCCCAGCTTCCTCCTCCCACCTCCCTTTCACTTCCAAACTACTTGAACTTGCTGTTCACCTCCTCTACCTTGACTCTTTCATCTCAAGCCATTCCCAATCCACTCCAGTCTGGTTTTTGTCCTTTACATTCCCCAGAAACAGCTCCTGCCAGTGTCTCCAAGGACCTGTTCATGGCTAAACCCAAAGGCCTTCCCTCAGTCCTTATCCTCCTTGATCTGTCTCCTGCTCTGACTCTGTTGATCACAATCTCCTCCTTGATGCTCTGTCCTCACTGGGATTTCAGGTCTCCCTCCTGTCTTGGTTCTCTTCTTACCTCTCTCATTGCACGTTTAATGTCTTCTGGTGGATCCTCCTCGCCTGCCATCCCACTATCACTTGGTTACCTCGGGGCTCTGTCCTAGACCCGCTTCTCTTCTCTCTCTATACTAATTCCCTTGGTGCTCTGATCTCATAGAAATATGATGGCAGAAAAGGACCGATAGGGCTCTCTAGTCTGCCCATTCACCCAAATAACTTAG
Source organism: Rhinatrema bivittatum (assembly GCF_901001135.1). Taxonomy (NCBI): domain Eukaryota; kingdom Metazoa; phylum Chordata; class Amphibia; order Gymnophiona; family Rhinatrematidae; genus Rhinatrema; species Rhinatrema bivittatum. The sequence goes on from NC_042616.1 coordinate 24,794,339, forward strand.
CTTTACAATTCCCATTACTCCCTCAGAGATCCCATGTGCTTATTCCATGATTTCTTGAATTAAGATCATGTTTTTCCCTCCATCACTTCCACTGGAGGCTGTTCCATGCATCCACCACCCTCTCTGTAAAGAAATATTTCCTAAGTTTACTCCTGAGTCTGCCCTCTTTCACCCTCATCCCATGACCCCTTGTTCTGGAGCCTCCTTTCCTTTGAACGAGGCTCACCTCCTGTGCATGGGAACCTTGCAGGTATCTAAATGCCTCTCTCATATCTCCCCTGTCTCACCTTTCCTCTAGGGTATTCATAGAAACATAGAAAGAAGGCAGAAGAAGACCAATCGGTCCATCCAGTCTGCCCAGCAAGCTTCACACTTCTTTTTTCTCCTACTTATCTGTTTCTCTTGGCTCTTAGTAACCTTAGGTTCTATTTCCCTTTCACCCCCACCATTAATGTAGAGAGCAGTGATGGAGCTGCTTCCAAGTGAAATACTAAGTTTGATTAGTTGGGTGAGCGGCAGCCTAGCTCTCTGCTGTTGAAGCAGGGAGCTATGCTGGATATGCATTGAAAGTGAAGTATGCCTTGAAAGCCACATTAACTATCACCAAATATTGAAAAGCCTAATAATTGGTAATTGAATAAGCCTAATAATTGGTAATACCTATAGCCCATGAACCCATCCCTGGTTTTTTTTTTTCTTTTTTAATTTGGAGATAGCAGCCCTCCATCCTTCTGCTCCGTGAAGGTGGAACACCAACCACTGGCCACTGGCATCCCACTCCGTGAATGCCTCTGTGGCTACTGCCGCTCCGTGCAGTGTTTTGCTGCCTCCTCTTTATACACGTCCTCTAGACCTGATGGATCCACAGTGTTTATCCCACGCCCCTTTGAAGTCCTTCACAGTTTTGGACTTCACCACTTCCTCCGGAAGGGCATTCCAGGCATCCACCACTCTCTCCATTCATGTTTAGATCTTTAAGTCTATCCCTATATACTTGAGAATGACGACCACTGACCATTGTAGCCGCTTCCCTCTGGGCCGACTCCATCCTGTTTATATCCTTTGAAGGTGCCGTCTCCAGAATTGTACACAGGAATCCAAGTGAGGTCTCACCAGGGATCTATACAGGGGCAATATCACCTCCCTTTCTCTGCTGACCCTTCCTCTCCCTGTGCATCTTTCTGGCTTTTTCTATTGCCTTATCCACCTATTTGGCCACTTTAATGTCATCAGGTACAATCACCCCCAGATCCTGCTCTTCTTTTGTGCTTAGAAGAATTTCACCCCCTGATACTTTCTCTCTCCCTTGGGTTTTTGCATCCTAAATACATAACTCTGCATTTTCTTAATAATTAAATCTTAGCTGCCAGACCCTAGAGCATTCCTCGCACGTCACTAACTCCCTCCTCGTGTCTTCCATGGCTGCCTCCTGATCCAGGACTGAATTTCCCATACTGTGAGCGTTAGGGCACCGAGCTCTCCAGATGTTGCTCTTTTTCCCATTTTTATACAAGTATTTCATGTTTTACTTACCGTCAGGTTTTATTCTCCCATCCCTGACCATCCTCTCCTGGTTTTCAATTACATCTTTATGCTGATGATTCCCAGATTTACCTCTACACCAGGAATCCAGTCCCAAATCTCAGCTTCTTGTCTGACATTGCTGCCTGGATGTCCCTCCACCACCTTAAACTCAACGGGGCCCAGACAAAGCTCCTCATCTTTCCCACCAAACCCACGTCCCCTCTTCCTGTATTACTCAGGACAGCACTGCCATCCTCCCAGTCCCATTGACCCATAACCATGGGATCTCTAGCACTAAGCTTTCAAAAGGGAAACTTTGATAAAATGAGAAAAATAGTTTAAAAATGTGCGGCTACAAAGGTTAAGAGTGTGCAACCAGCATAGACATTGTTAAAAAATACCATTTTAGACATGCAGTCCAGATGTATTCCACACATTAGGAAAGATGGAAAGAAGGCCAAATGATTGTGGACAAGATTAAAAAGTGAGGTGAAAGAGGCTATTTTAGCCAAAAATCTTCATTCAAAAATTGGAAGAAGGATCCGTCAGAAGAAAACAAGAAAAAGCATAACCATTGGCAAGTTAAATGTAAGACATTGATAAGACAGGCTCAGAGAGAATTTGAAAAGTAGTTGGCCATAGAAGCAAGAACTCATAATAAAAGCATTTTAAAATATATCCGAAGCAGGCAGCCTGTGAGGGTGTCAATTGGACTGTTAGATGGTCGAGGGGTAAAAGGGGTACTTAGGGAAGATAAGGCCATCGCAGAAAGACTAAATTAATTCTTTGCTTCGGTGTTTATTGAAGAGGTTGTTGGGGAGATACCTGTTCCAGAACCAAATTATGGTGACCCTGGAAGATGTAGTAAGCCAGATTGACAAACTGAAGAATAGTAAATCGCCTGGACAGGATGGTATATATATTTTATAAATGATCTGGAAAGGGGTATGATGAGGGAGGTGATAAAATTTGCGGAGGTCACAAAATTATGCAGATTAGTTAAATCTCAAGCAGATTGTGATAAATTGCAGAAGGACCTTGTGAGACTGGAAGATTGGGCTTCAAAATGGCAGTCAAAAAGCAAACAGGATGTTAGGAGTTATTAGGAAGGGAATGGCGAATAAGACAGAAATTGTCATACTGCCTCTGTATCGCTCCATTGTGAGATTGCATCTTGAATACTGTGTGCAATTCTTGACACCATGTCTCAAAAACGATATAGTTGCACTGGAGAAAGTGCAGAGAAGGGTGACCAAAATGATAAAGAGCATGGAACAACTCCCTTTTGAGGAAAGGTTCAGCTTGGAGAAGAGATGGCTGAAGTGGGATATGATGGAGGTCTACAAAATCAAGAAAGGCCGTGAACAGGATAATGTAAATCGGTTATTTAATCTCTCAGATAATAGAAGGACTAGGGGGAACTACATGAAGTTAGCAAGTAGTTCATACAAATTAGTGAAAATTGTTTTTTACTCAATGCATAATTAAGCTCTGGAATTCATTGTTAGAGGATGTGGTTATGGTAGTTATTGAAACTGGGTTTAATAGGTCTGAAATTTCATTTTTTAGTTCTTTCAGAACTCTGGGGTGTACACCATCCGGTCCAGGTGATTTACTTTTCTTCACTTTGTCAAACTGGCCTACTACATTTTCCAGGCTCACCATAATTTGGTTCAGTTCATCTGAATCCTCACCCGTGAAAACAGTCTCTGGAATGGGTATCTCCCTATCATCTCTTTAGTAAACACTGAGGCAAAGAATTAATTTAGTCTTTCCACAATGTTTTATCTTCCCTAAGTGCCCCGTTAACCCATCGCTCATCTAACGGTCCAACCAACTCTCTTGCAAGCTTTCTGCTTTGGATATATTTTTAAAGTTTTTATTATGAGTTTTTGCCTCTACAGCCAACTACGTTTTCAAATTCCCTCTGAGCCTGGCTTATCAATGTCTTACATTTAACTTGCCAATGCTTATGCTTTATCTTTTTTTTACTTCTGATGGATCCTTCTTCCAATTTTTAAATGAAGATCTTTTGGCTAAAAATCCACCTTTCTGATGCTGCTGTTAAATCTTAGACCTGATTATTCCCCTTTACAGCCTCATTCATTTTTAACTATTTTCTTTATCAAAGAAATTCCCCAAGTCCCTTTTGCCCTGCCTGTTTATTTTGATTAGATTGTAAGCTCTCCTGAGCAGGGACTGTCTCTTCTGTTTCTGTACAGCACTGCATATGTTGAGGAGCACTATAGAAGTGCTAAGTAGTAGTAGTGGTACAGTCTGAGTCCCCGTGTACTCCTGATACATCCTGGACAGCAGAGAAAACAATTAGGGGATAGGGCACCTTCCACTTGCACTTTTAGGGCCTGATCTCAAGAAGAATTTCCCTGCATAAAACCTGGGATTGTGCCTGTAAATGGGCTTTTGAGCATTGCCCTCGGGCTGTGCGTGTAACAGCAAGAGAGAGAGGTGTGTGCTGGGGCGGGGATACTATTTACATACAGGCAGTGTAAATGCGTCTGCAGCCCTGGGATTCACCTGCACCGGATAATATTCAAAGCAGACTTGTGCGTGCTCTGTACACCCAAGCTTCAGCACTAACTGGGCCACTAAAACTCACCCACATTGAGATTTAAAGTCACCCACACAGGTTTAGAGCAGGCCCCCAAAATGTCCCTCCCACCCCCAGAGAGCCTCTCTCTATGTCACCAAATTTGTGCAGGTTATGAAGTTACGCAGGGAGTCACAGAGGTGGAAACTACAGAAAATCAGAACTTTACATTAAATATAATTCATCACTTAATCATCCTGCATGTGAACCATGGAAATAACTGGAAATGGGAGCCAGGTTCCTCCCCAGGACCCCAAACTCTTCCTGCCCTGCTATTTATTTGTTTGATTGATTGTATTTTGTTAGTCTCCTAATTTGAAAAATCATCTCGATGCGATGCACACAGAGACATTGAAATATCTAATCGTATGTCAGGATTAGCACTACTGCTACTATTGATCATGTTTAAAGCACTACCAGTCATACACAGCGCTGTACAGACACACATAGGAGACGGTCCCTGCTCCAGGGAGCTTACAGTCTAATCAAGGCAAACATACACAACACACGTCTTCCAGAGTTTTCTTTATTATAGAGAAGTACTTGGGATTTAAAAGCAGCATCAATAAGGCAAAGTTTTAAACTGGATTCACTTATGGCCAGAGAGGGAGCAAGACGCAAGGACTCAGGAAGTCTCTTCCAGGCACTCGGCAGAGCGAGGCAGAAAGCAGGGAATCGGAAGGAGGTGGTGGAGGAGAAAGGCACAGATTAGAGGAACTGCATTCACGAGGAAGGGAGAGAGAAGAGAAGAAAGGCAGTGAGGAGCTGCAGAGTGAGTGCATTTGTAGGGGAGGGAGAGAAGCTTGAACTGTAGGTGGAAGTGGACAGAGAGCCAATGTAGTGACCTGAGAAGAGGGGTTACATGATCATAGCAAGGTTAAAGAAACAGAAGTCATGCAGCTGAATGTTGAAGAGATTGCAGGAGAGAAAAACGATTCAGCGGGAGGTCAGCAAAGAGCAAGTTACAGAAGTCTAAGCAGGAGGTGATAAGAGAGGGGAGGAGGGTTTTGGCTCAGAGAGGAAGGGATAGATTTTAGCAGTGTTATAGAGGAGGAACTGAATCACTTTAGCAGTGTTTTGGATGTGCAGAAGGAGGGAGAGGCATCAAAGATGACCCAAGGTTAGGGGCTGAGCAAACCAGGAGGATGAGAGCACAGTGAGCCCTCCTGATGTGACAGAATCAGATGTTCCTGATGTTCTGGATAATGCTCTGTTAGATCCTGGGTTTTATTATTCAGATTTATCCAGGCAGAGACGTTTGATATTCTCTGTCTCTGGGATTAGACTTGTAAACCCCGAGGTCCAGAAACGAAACTGAGTCCAGGAGAACAAGTCTGGCAGTTCCTGGGGATGAGGGGTCCTGGTTCTCTCTCTTCCATGATAAAATGTTATGAGATTAAAGCCAGCTGAGCCCCTCCACGTGTCACTGAGTGTTTCTGGTTTATGTTTCAGGTGCCGGTGACGTTTGAGGACCTCGCTGTCTCTTTCTCTCAGGAGGAAGGAGGTTGTTTAGATGAAGGACAGAAGGAGATTTCCAGGGATGTGAAGGAGAATTATGAGACCCTGAGCTCTCTAGGTAAGGATTGCATTATCTCCATTTTTAGTAAATGCAGGTAATGTTGTACTAAAGTCACTTTTTTCCTGGGTCAGCTCCACACCAGAGATGTGCAGACAGGGCTGGATTTAGCATTTTCCCATAGATAAGCAGCATGAATAAGCCATGCTGTCTGGGAGTCCTCCGGGCAGCTAGGTGGCGATGCTCTCTTAGAACAGAGACTTTCAGTGCAGTGTGCCTGCTTGGATCCTCCCCCGCTTTCCCCATCCTCCTCAGTTCGTTTTTTTTCCGCGCGCCTGACTGCACTCGGAGCTCTTCTCCTCCTCAGCGAAACATTTCTCTGAAGTAAAAAAAAAAGAGAAAAGATGTTAAACACAGGAAATCTGTGGGAAAGGTGTTGTTACCTATGCCTTGGACCCGACCACAACCAGGCAGCCTGTAGGGACTGCGGACGCATGTCCCCCCCGCGTGCAGCGGCAGAGGGCTGCCAAAATATCAGAACTGAGAGAAATGGCATCGGACTCGTATACCCCTTCGGAAGAGTTTGCTCTGTCTTCCCCAGGCCCCCCCCCCCCCCCCCCGAGCCTCCAAGGAGTCGACGCGTCCCAGGGCCGCTTCAGTGGGACCTCCCGGTTCATCCAGGCCAGTACTGAAGCGAGGGACATCGGCGCCGATACACAACGAAGGAGATGCGTCGAGAGCATCGACGGCGCCGAAGACAACATCTGCACCGAGTGGCATTGGAGCTCAGACGCGTCCTCAGGAAGCCGGCCGCATGCTTCGGGATCAAAGCATAAGCACAGGGACATCCACGCACCGAAGCAATTCAGCACCGACGCCATCAACGCACTCACTGGCAAAGACCCCACAGAAGCAAACTTCAGGACACAAAAGACCCAGAGAACCTTCCCATCTCCTGGTTGTGGATTTGGACGTGGTCCCCTCTTCACCAGCCACCTTGCATGCTTCCTCAACTTCAAGGAGATCAGGCCTTCAAGAGCCTTTACGAAAGAGGTAAAGGATCCCCTCTCGATCCCTCCTTTACCCAGAGGTTCGAACACGGACATATTGTGGCTGTGATACTCCCTAGGGCTCCTCCCAGGAATCTGGCACCACCACCCACTGAGCCACATGGACAGCCTCTGCGAACCCCTGAAGTCACCTTAGCCTCACAGGTGATGTCCCAGGCAGCAAGGGATACATCTGGCAGAAACACCGCTGGAAGCCCCCCCATCACCGCAAGACAGCCTCAGCTCAGTGCCTTCCCCTGGCCAACCTCTACCAATTCCTTCTCTGGGGGATCTTCCCCCCAGCCGTCCACGTCACCGGCATCCTCCACAGGGTACCCCTTTGATCCGGCGGAGGAACAACCTGAGCCGGTCTCTCCTCTGGAAGACTTGTCTTATTCGAAGTTTCTGGAGAAGGTGGGGCAATGCCGCAACGTCAAGACAAGGAAAGTCCCTGACCCAAGAACAGACGTCCTGGGCGTCCTCAAAATTTTTGAGTCACCTGCGGAGCCCATAGCCTTGCCCTCCCATGAAGTCCTAGACGCGGTCATGACCAGGGCCTGGGAAACCCCCTTTGCGGAACCATCAACCTCTCGAAAGATGGACCTCAAATTTCGTATGAGGCAATCCCCGTGCTACTCTGCAGTACAGCTTCCTCATGCCTCTGTAGTCGTGGAGTCCACCATGCAGAGGGCTAAAAAATTTCGCCTTCACTCGAACACTCCTCCTGGGAAAGATTCGAAGTATTAGGTGGCTTCGGAAAGAAGGCCTTTCAGTCTGGGATGCTCAGTGCGAAAATCCAGCAACACCAATTTTACATTACGTAATATTTATATGAGTGTCTGCAATCGTTGAAGCCCTTGTTTCAGGAGGCGTCCCCGGACCATCAATCCCCAGAGCAATTTCACAATTTGGAGGAGGGCTTGAGACATCTCTTGCGAACAGTATATGATGGGGTTCGGGACTTCGACTAAGTCCATGGCCAATGCTATCGCGGCCCGACGAGCCAATGCCATCCGCGAGGATGTTCATGAGAAGCTCGCCAACTTGCCCTGTCTCCCAGATAACCTTTTCGGGGACTAATTTAGAGAAACGATAGCCCAGCTCAAAGAGCAGAAGATAGCAGTAATGTCCCTGGCTTCTCCTGCAGATACGGCTTCCTCGAGGCGGTACTTTACATCATCCCACAAACCATATTACCAGCGACAACTGTACAAGCTATACCCGGCCTTCCAGCCTCTGCAATAAACTCCAACTCGTCCTCAGTCTTCCCAGCAACAGGGAGTTTGGCAACGCCAGCGCACTCCCGGTTACCTTGTCCGCCTCAGGATCCCAACCCCCCTAAACCCTTCCAGGGTTTTTAGGGCAAATGCACCCATCGCTACCACTCCTGGTGGGAGGCAGGCTCACCCACTTTCTTCAGGCATGGAAGGACATAACATCCGACCTCTGGGTTCTACGTATCATACAGGAGGACTACTCCCTCAATTTTCACTCCACCCCCTCCACTCCACACCTGGTGCCCCAGAAACACCTGTCAGCGCACTGCAGTCAACTGCAGCTGGAGATCAACAGCTTACTTCAGCAACAGCGGCGCAGTTCCACCAGGGCTTCTATTCCCAATACTTCCTTATACCCAAGAAGTCAGGAGGGTTACGACCCATCCTAGACCTTCGAGTTCTCAACAGGTACTTAACAAAGGAGAAATTCAAAATGACGTCACTAAAGTCCATCCTGACCTTCCTCGGACCCAACGATTGGATGTGTTCACTGGACTTCAAAGATGCCTATTCATACATAACGATGCACCCTATTTTCTGGTGGTTCCTATGCTTTACAGCCACTGGCCGCCATTTTCAGCACAAGGTGCTCCCATTTGGCCTCTCCTCAGCCCCCAGAGGGCTGCTACCGCTAGGCATTACCATATGCCTAGCGGTAGCAGTGGGTCACTCCGGGAGATTCAAGTATTCCCCTGGATGATTGGCTGCTGGTGGCCCTCAACCCACTGACAGTCGCCGCTCCTTTTGCCCGTTTTTACCGCCAGGCCTAATTTAAATAATGAATCGGGCGCACTCGTCCTCTAAGCCCTATTAGCATGCCTCGCCTCACCAAGGGTATCCCTGACAGGGACCCAGACACCACGGACATCGAAGGGATGCAGGCTCTTTGGAGGATGGGGAAATCCCTCCAGGCTTGGAACCGTACCGGACCATGTTACAGTTTTTCCATAGAGAAGAATTGCCGTGGCTGGTCTCCCAGATCCTGAAGACTCTGAGAGTTCCAGGCACGAATCCTATGTCTGAGCCAAAGAAGAACCCATCCTGGTGTCTCTACAGAAAGCTTCTTGCTATTTCCTGATGCTGGAAGCCATCCAGGAGTTGATTGATCTGGAATGGGATGCCCCGGAGCCAGCTCTAAAGGTAGTCTGGCATTGAAGGCTTTATACCCTCCCGACCCGGCAGCCAAAGAACACCTGTATTTCCCGAAAGTGTACAGCCTGGTCTACGCCATTTTGAAGCGAACAACTATCCCAGTAGAGGGAGGAGCAGCCTTGAAGGATGCGCACGATAAGCGGCTGGAGTCCATCCTTAAACAAGCCTTTGACGTGACAGCAATGAAGCTGCAGTTCGCTTCCTGTTCTGCCCTGGTGGCTCGCTCGTGTCTGCTTCTCCCAAGAGGCAGATAGCTCAGGGACACATTCCAGAGAGGCGATGGAGCCTGCTGCAGCATTCCTAGCAGATGCAAGCTCTGACCTAGTGCGGTCCTTAGCCAGAGAGGTAGCCTCAGTGATGGAGGCCAGAAGGCAACTATAGCTGCGAAATTGGTCAACGGACGCATCCTCTAAGGCAAATTTCACAAAGATACCCTTTAAGGGATCCCTCTTATTTGGAAGTGAATTAGAAAAGTTGGGCAGTAAATGGGGTGAATCTCCAGGGTCACGGCTACTGGAAGATAAGAAAAAGAAGTTGCAGCACCCCTCACCTATGAAGGGTCGGACCAGGGGCTCCCAGCTTTTTTGGCCCTACAGAAACTCGCCATTTCAAACATCTTGACCTTCAGGAAGGTCTCGGTCCTTTCGGAGCCATCAACCAAAAAGAGGAACTGTTCGGGCTCAAGTTTGACCCGAACTCCCAATGAAGTTTGGACGGCCAATCCATAAGACAAGGAGATAGGGAGCCGACTATCCCTCTTCTCTCAGCGGGGGGTCAAGATCACGTCGGACAAATGGGTTCTGGACATCATTCGAGAAGGATACGTTCTGGAATTCCGCAGCATACCTCATTGATCGACCTACTGACCACATCCCACAACGCGAAGGTTCCCTGATTCTTCAGTCGCAGAAGAGATCAGCACTCCCAAGGGATCGATGTGCTGGTCCAGACCTGGCCAGAGGAGGACTTACTTTACGCCTTCCCTCCGTGGCCTCTACTGGGCAAGATCATTCGCAAGATCAAACGCCACAGAGGATTAGTCCTTCTGGTGGCCCCGGATTGGCCCAAATGCCCATGGTATGCAGATGTGGAAGCTTCTGGTGGAGAACCCCCTATACCTCCATCCGCACAGGGACCTTCACCAACAAGGTCCGATCCTTCATGAGGGCTTAACTCAGTTTTGTCTTGTGGTCTGGCCCTTGAGAGGACTTGCCTGACGAAGCGTGGATATTCAGCGGCAGTAATTGCCACCTTGCTCTGCGCGTGGAAGTTATCGACATCCTTGATGTACATGTGGATCTGGAGAATATTTGAGGCGTGGTGCAAGGAACGCGAACTCTCTCCTCAGTCGATAAAGATCCCCATGATTCTGGAATTCTTACAGGATGGCCTGAACAAAGGACTGACCCTCAACTCTTTGAAGGCCAGGTGGCGGCTCTCTCCTGTTTCAGAGGCGCGGTGAACATAGCCTGCCAGTCCATTTCCTTACCATTCTTAGATGGACGCAAGGACTTGGAAGACTACCACCTCCTACGCTACTTAAACGTCAGTAGGCTGTTAGTACAATATCTCGAATGTACAGAACCGCTGTTCAAGACGGACCGCTTGTTTGTGGAAGGAAACAAGATGAAGCAGCTTTGCGAGCTACCATAGTTCGCTGGATTAAGGAAGTGTTCATGGGAGCTTATGTAGCAGCAGGGAAGCCTTTACCCCTTCAGGATAAAGCTCATTACACTAGGGCCCAGGCAGTATCCTGGTTGGAAGCTAAGCTACTGTCTCTCGTCAACATCTGCCAAACAGTGACGTGGGCCTCCTTGCACACCTTCTCCAGGTTCTATCGCCTGGACGTCCAAGATACAGCCTTTGCGAGGGCGGTGCTAACTGGACCGCGGGTAGCTTCCCATCCTGTTCAGGAGTAGCTTTTGTACATCCCATTGGTCCTGAATTCATCTGGCTACACACTAGAAATAGTGATAATTTTGTTTTCCTTCGTGTAGACAGATGGACTCAGCATCCCGCCCATGGCTGCCCATGAAAAGTACCAAGCATACGCACATGAATCTCGATCCCAAAGAGGTTACGGGGTAAGCCATCACCCTATCCCTAGATCTGGGCATCTGTAATATTGCTGGGATTCAACGCTTATATTTGGGTGAGTACAGTTACGGTCACCAGTTTTAATCAGGTTCGTAAACTGTATTCAGGTTTTTCAATAGTATGTCCACAGTGGCTTTTGAAGAGAATACTGAAGGGCTGAGGTCACTGCAAGGGTGTATCTAGGGTGACATCAGCTTTGAAACCTGGCTCCGTCTCCATCTGCTGGCAGGGGAGCACATAACCCATTGGTCCTGAGTCCATCTGTCTACATTAAGGAAAATGAAATTATCAGGTAGGTAATTTCTCCATTTGATGTCTTCTAAGTTAGGACTTTATGAGGCACTGATATCATTGAGGGCTGAAGGGACAGGGATGCTTCTGTTCCCTCTGCTCGTGCGTACTGTTTGCTACTAACATGTAAGAAAGCCTTTACTTTCCTAGCGTGTAGCCAGATGGACTCAGAACAAGTGGGTATAGTGTGCTCGTGCTAGCAGTTGGAGACGGATCTGACGTCAGCACGGGTACATTTACCCCCACAGGAAGTGAAGCCATTCAGTAATTTCCGTCTCCAAAGCAGTTTGGAGAGCCTGCACGCTCGCTGAGCGTGTTTTCCAATACTACTTTCTACTTTCCAAAATTCTCAGACGACGAGCCCCGCAGACGAGTTCGGCTGCTTAGAGGCAGCGGGTGCACTTCCTCGAGCGCGGCGGTGAAGGTATTTCCCCTCTCCCCCCCGCAGCCGGAGACCGCCCGGGTTACAGCCGGGAAGGGCCGAGGATCAGGTAAGGCGTACATCTCTTACTTTTGGTCTCCGAGGTACGAGGATCGGCGGCGTTGCCTGCCTGCGGCACGCCGTGGAGGTCGCCATTTTGCCTGCCTTGTTCAGGTATTGAGCGCCCACAGATAGGCGCCTGTGGATAGGCGCACAACGCAGCATATATATATATTGCTAAGCGTATGTTCAGCGCATATTGTTTATTGCTGTCCGCATATTATTGAGCGCATACTGTTTATTATTTAGCGTATATTGCTGAACGCATAATATTGAGCGCATATTGTTTATTGTTTAGCGCATATTGCTGTACGCATATTACTGCGCGCATACTGTTTATTGTTTAGCGCATATTGCGGGTCGCATATTCTTGGGCGCATATTGTTTATTATGGAGCGCCTATTGCTGTCCGCATATTATTGAGCGCATACTGTTTATTATTTAGCGTATATTGCTGAACGCATATTATTGAGCGCATACTGTTTATTATTTAGCGTATATTGCTGAACACATATTATTGAGCGCCTATTGTTTATTATTTAGAGTATATAACTGTACGCATGTTATTGAGCGCATATTGTTTATTATTGAGCGCATATTGCTGTCCGAATATTATCGCGCGCATACTGTGGAGTATTGAGCGCAGACTGCTGAACGCATACTATTGAGCGCATATTGTTCTTGGGCTCATATTATTCTTGAGCGCATATTGCTGACAGCTTTAGCGCCGGCGCCATGGCACACTTAAACGCCCCGGCGTCTCTAGAGGCGGCACCTTCTGATTCCGGCGTGAAAGCTCTTGGCCTGTGCTCAGCGTGCCAGCTTAGAGCCACACAGAGCGAAGAGCCAGACTCCCTTTCTGCCCAATGTGAGGAGGCAGTGGGAGCCTCGGGCCAGGACCAGTCTCAACTGAGGTTTACCGACAGTTCCCCAGGGGCCACCCCGGACCTAGCGGGCCGTTTCGAACAGCCAGGAATCCCGGGGGACTTGGTACCCCGACGGATGGAGGCTGCGTCCATTTCCTGGGTGGACTTATTTAAGGGGATCCACGCCTTTGTACAGATGCAGTCGGCTTCCCGGCCTAGACCCGCTGCTGCTGCCCTGGCTGACCCTGCCCCCGGGCCTTCTCGCCCTTATCGTGAACACCAGCCTCCGGGCAGTCCGGCTCATGCGGACCCTGATATCTCGGAGGACGAGTCCGAACCCCCTGAGGAGGGGGAACTTCCCTCGGGGATAGAGCCATATCGAACTATGAGGCGGTTCTTTCCCAAGGAAGATCTCTCCGACCTGGTCTCTCAGTGCCTGACGGAGTTGGCTATTCCAGGCCCCAGCACTATGGAGGCATCTACGCAGAACCCCCTGCTGGAGGGTCTTCGTCCCACAGCCCGCCATTTTCCCTTCCTGCAAGCGGCGCAACAGCTGATAGATTTGGAGTGGAATGCGCCGGAGGCCTCGTTCAAAGGGGATCAGGCCTTGTCCGGCATGTACCCCCTGGACCCGGCAATTAAGGATATGCTGGCGTGCCCTAAGGTGGACGCCTTGGTTAGTGTTGTGGTCAGGCGCACTACCATTCCAGTGGAGGGGGTGCGGCCCTCAAGGAGGCTCATGACCGACGCCTGGACGCCATCCTGAAACAAACCTTTGAGGTGGCAGCTCTGTCTCTATGAATCGCAACCTGCTGCACAGTGGTGACGCGTTCCTGTTTGTCATAGGTCCGGAACAATGCTCCGGCAGAGGACATGGAGTCCGCCCTCTCGTTCCTTACGGATGCCGTCTCCGACCTAGTCCATACAACAGCCAAGGGGGTCTCCTCCTCAGTAGCAGCCAGGAGGCAGCTCTGGATATGGAAGTCGTCAGCCGACGCTCCTTCTAAGACACGTCTCACTAGAATGCCATTTAAGGGTTCTCTCCTGTTCAGCAGCGACCTAGAGAACCTGGCCAGCACATGGGGCGCCTCTCCAGTACCTCGACTGCCGGAAGATAGGTCCAAGAGGAGCCAGCGCATCTTTCCGAGGCCCTCCAGAGGTAGAAGCTCCCAACGCTTCACTCCCTATAGGAGGTGCTACCAGGCACCTCGTCCTCAGGCCAGGAACCAGTCCTTTCGGACCAAGCAGCGTAAGAGGGGAGCCGGCTCGGGATCCGGTCCCGGCCGTGCTTCACAATGAGATTCAGCCGATCCATCCGGGGGACGGAGCCATAGGGGGCAGGTTAACCCTCTTCTACCCCAGATGGGTCGAGATTACGTCAGACCAGTGGGTCCTCGCCATCATCCGAGTGGGCTATTATCTGGACTTCCATCACACCCCTCCGGACAGGTTTGTGGAGTCTCCGTGTCCAATCCACAAGAAGGCGGCATTAGAAGTTACCCTGGCGAGGCTCCTGTCCTTGAAAACCATAATCCCAGTACCTGCATGGGAAATGGATTCTGGGCACTATTCCATTTATTTCATGGTACCCAAGAAAGAGGGCACTTTCCGGCCGTATTAGATCTCAAGTCAGTCAACCGATACTTAAGGGTCCCGAGGTTTCGCATGGAAACTCTGCGCTCAGTCAAGACCGCAGTACAGCCAGGGGAGTTCCTCACGGCCTTAGACTTGTCAGAAGCCTACCTGCATATCCCGATCCATCGGGATCATCAGCGCTACCTACGCTTCAAGGTTCTGGGACGACACTTCCAATTCCGGGCTTTGCCCTTCGGGTTAGCCACAGCACCGCGGACCTTCACCAAGGTGATCATAGTGGTAGCAGCGGCGCTGAGACGGGAAGGAATCCTTGTCCATCCCTACCTAGACGATTGGCTGATCAGGGCGAAATCCCGAGAGGAGAGCCATCAGGCAACCGTCAGAGTGATCGCCCTTCTGGAAAGCCTGGGATGGGTAGTTAACCTAAACAAGAGTTGCCTACAGCCTTCCCAATCACTGGAATACCTGGGAGTCCAGTTCAACACCCAGGCAGACAAAGTCAGTCTCACTACCAAGAGGAGGTTAAAACTCCAGACGCATCTACGGTCCTTGATGGGAGCCAGCCGGCCCATAGCTTGGGATTATCTGCAGGTTCTCGGTCTCATGGCATCCACCCTGGAAGTGGTACCTTGGGCGCGGGCCCATATGAGACCACTACAACGCTCCCTTCTCTCTCGATGGAGCCCACGCTTCCGGAATTACTCCGTGCATCTACCTCTACCAGCCAGAGTGCGGACCCAGCTACGGTGGTGGTTGCAGTCCGGCCACATGAGCAAGGGGTCGAAAATGTCCTCCCCCACATGGACTCTGCTCACCACAGATGCCAGCCTGAGCGGATGGGGAGCACACTGCGAAGAGCTCACCGCCCAGGGGCGGTGGAGCAGAGAAGAGTCGGGGTGGAACATCAACCGTCTAGAGGCACGGGCAGTCCGGTTAGCCTGCCTGCAATTTGCTCCCAGACTGCGGAACAGAACAGTCAGAGTGATGTCAGACAACGCCACCACGGTGGCATACATCAACCGACAGGGCGGAACCAGAAGCCAACAGGTGTCTCTAGAGATAGCCCCACTGATGGCTTGGGCAGAGGCGAATCTCCAGGACATCTCCACCATCCACATTGCCGGAAGGGACAACACCGCGGCAGACTTCCTCAGCCGGGAATGTCTAAATCCGGGAGAATGGCAGCTGTCCCCCACAGCCTTCCAGATGATTGTGGATCAGTGGGGGACTCCGGACATGGACCTACTAGCGGACAGGTCCAATGCTCAGGTACCCAGATACTTCAGCCGCAAGCGAGATCCGTTCTCTCACGGGATCGACGCCCTGGTTCAGCCATGGCCTCCAGGGACCCTGCTATACGCCTTTCCTCCGTGGCCCCTGCTGGGCGCCCTTATACACAAGATTCAGAGGCAGAGAGGCCTAGTTCTTCTAGTGGCACCGGACTGGCCAAGAAGATCCTGGTACGCGGACATGAGAAGACTACTGACAGGGGAGCCTCTTCCCCTGCCTCCGCTCCGGGACCTGCTGCTTCAAGGTCCCATCCTCCACGAGGATCCAGCTCAATTCTCTCTTACGGTCTGGCCATTGAGAGGGCTAGACTGAAGAAAAGAGGTTACTCAGAGCCAGTGATAGATACACTCCTCCGAGCGCGCAAGTTTTCCACATCCCTCACCTACCTAAGGATCTGGAGAGTATTTGAAGCCTGGTGCGACACTCGTGGCACCAATCCACATGCGACCACAATCCCGATTGTTCTGGATTTCCTGCAGGATGGGCTTCAGAAGGGTCTCTCCCTAAGCTCCATCAAGGTTCAGGTGGCTGCGCTGTCTTGCTACGGTCCCAGGAGGGATGGTAAAACCATTTCCACGCATCCAGATGTTTCTCGCTTCCTGAAAGGAATCAAGCACATTCGTCCGCCACTGAAGTGGCCAGTGCCCCTGTGGAACCTCAACCTTGTTTTGGATTTCCTCGCGGGATCCACCTTCAGACCCCTTTGGGGCCTGTCTATCCGTTCGCTAACTTTGAAGATGGTGTTCCTGCTGGCAGTGTGTTCAGCACGCCGCATCTCGGAGCTACAAGCACTGTCCTGCCGTGATCCCTTTCTCAGAATCACTCCAGAGGCTATCCATCTTCGCACGGTTCCCTCCTTTTTACCTCAAGTAGTCTCACAATTTCACCTCAACCAAACCATATCCTTGCCTACCACGGCGGGTTTGAAGAAATCAGAAGAAGGGCGTTTGCTACGCCATCTCGATATCGGCAGATTGCTGCCCAGATACCTGGAAACGACAGAAGCAGTACGAAAGACGGACCATCTGTTCGTCCTTCACAGCGGGAAGAAACAAGGAGAAGCGGCTTCACGGCCCACCATCGCCCGCTGGATCAAAGAAGTTATCAGAGCGTCCTACGTAGAGTCCGGGAAGTCACCGCCTCTGCAGGTCAAGGCTCATTCTCCCAGAGCGCAGGCGGCCTCTTGGGCAGAATCTAGGATGCTGTCGCCCGCGGAGATATGTAAGGCGGCGACGTGGTCCTCCCTCCATACCTTTTCCAGATTTTACCGTCTGGATGTCCAGGTCAGGGAGGACACAGCATTTGCGAGGGCAGTCCTGAATGGACCTCGGGCAGCCTCCCACTCAGTCCGGGAGTAGATTTTGTACATCCCACTTGTTCTGAGTCCATCTGGCTATACGCTAGGAAATGTTGAGATTACTTACCTGATAATCTCCTTTTCCTTAGTGTAGACAGATGGACTCAGCATCCCGCCCGGCTGCCAGTATACATGGGTTTCACCAGTTCAAGGTAAGCCTTATCACTTCTTATATGAGTGCATCCACTCTACCAGGTGTCGACGTCTTCCGGTTGGGAACGCTGGCTGTATCTAGCTACTTTCAATCGGTCAGGGGAATCCTGTTTCACTAATTATTTTGATCGGTCAGTAAACATATATCCATAACAGCTTTTGCAAGGAAGATTATTGAGTGGCTTCACTTCCTGTGGGGGTATATGTACCCGTGCTGACGTCAGATCCATCTCCAACTGCTAGCACGAGCACACTATACCCACTTGTTCTGAGTCCATCTGTCTACACTAAGGAAAAGGAGATTATCAGGTAAGTAATCTCAACATTTCTCTTGCTCTTCCAGTTGATTTCAGTGTGATTTGAGTTCAGAAAGCATTTGCAAAGATTATTGTTTAAAGATGATTTTAATTTATCAATTTTATATTATGTTGTTCTATTTGATTTGTGATTGAATGTGTGTGTATCTTTGTAATCCACCCTGAATGATTGCATTGGAGGAGGCGGGGTATAAGTTTATAACTTATATAGATAAATAAAATTAACCACAGGAGTTTTCAGAGGCTTCTCCTAAAGCTTCTGCTACATCACAGAATTCTGTAATATCAGAAATCCCATGTGCTCATTATATGATCCTTCAAAATGTTTGATCCCAGGCCATTGATAGCTTTCCATTCCATTGTCATATCACATGACTAATTCCTTTTTTTTTTAATATCCAGCAAGCAATGAGGTCATACCGGAAGAGGAGATTAGAGAAGAACACCCTATAGTACTGGCACTTACACCAAGACAATCAAGAAATGTCTGTAAGAATCTTTCCCAGATTACTGATGGGGGAGACACGAGCCAAAATCAGCAGGAATTGGACAAGACGTGGCGAGACCCTACAGGAAACTCACTGGATGGAGTCACTGCATGTGAGAGAAGTGACAGGGAGCTCACAGATATCCCTGAGCACCAGAGACCTATGAGAGCAGAGATAACCTTCCAGAGTAATAACAGTGATCAAATGACTTCTGACCTCCAGCAGAGAGATGAGGAAGGGAAGAAATCCTTTGCTAGGAAATGTCATTTTGTATTGCACCAGAAAACTCATTCAGGAACGAGACCTGTTTCATGTTCTCAGTGTGGAAAATTTTTCAAACAGAAGTTAACCCTGAAATTACACCAGAGAATCCACATTCAGGGGAACACTTTCACTTGTATTGAATGTAAGAAAAACCTTTTTAGCAGGGAATCCTTACTAATACACCAAAGAGCACATACAGGTAAGAGATCCTCATATTGCCCTCAAGATGGAGAATCTTACAGCTCCGAGTTCTTTTTATTAAATCCCCAGAAAATGGAGAAAGAAGAGAGAGAACATTTTCATCTTCTGAAAGAGGAGAAAACATCATTCAAAAGCAAGACCTAATAATAAATGAAAAATCACAGAGAGAAGAAAAATTATTCATGTGTACTGATGGTGACAGAAACTTCAATGAGAGAGAAATGTTCACAGGAGAACTAAAATTCCAAACAGGGGAGAGAGCAGTTTCAACTAGTGAAGGCAATAAAATCTTATGTTATGAGAGAGTCTCTTCAAGAAATGGAAAAAAGCATGATGAGCAACCATTGTCTTGCTTTCAGGCTGAAAATATTTCAATAGGAAGGCATCCATCCCACAGCAGAGGAAAATGCCCAAAGCAGAAAGTCAATATATATGTACTGAGTGTAGTAAAAGCTACAAGAAAAAGTATAATCTCATAATCCACCAGAGAATCCACACTGGAGAGAAACCATTTACATGTCATGAGTGTGGTGAAAGCTTTAGTGCAAAGGCCAGACTCAAAGACCATCAGAGACTCCACACTGGAGTAGAACCATATACATGTACTGAGTGTGGTAAAAGCTTCAGGCAGAAGCATAATCTCACAGTGCACCAGAGAATCCACACTGGAGAGAAACGATTTACATGTACTGAGTGTGGTAAAAGCTTCAGTCGGAAGCCTGGTTTCACAATTCACAAGAGAATCCACACAGGAGAGAAACCATTTGCATGCACTGATTGTGATAAATGTTTTAAATCAAAGGTAGAAATCAAAATCCATCAGAAAATCCACACTGGAGTAAAACCATATACATGTACTGAGTGTGGTAAAAGCTTCAGGCAGAAGCATAATCTCACAATGCACCAGAGAATCCACACTGGAGAGAAACCATTTACATGTACTGAGTGTGGTAAAAGCTTCAGGCTGAAGGCTGGTCTCACAATTCACAAGAGCATCCACACAGGAGAGAAACCATTTACATGTCTTGAGTGTGGTAAAAGCTTTCGTGCAAAGGACAGACTCAAAGACCATCAGAGACTCCACACTGGAGTAAAACCATATACATGTACTGAGTGTGGTAAAAGCTTCAGTCAGAAGCATTATCTCACAATTCACAAGAGAATCCACACAGGAGAGAAACCATTTGCGTGCTCTGATTGTGATAAATGCTTTAAGACAAAGGAAGAAATCAAAATCCACCAGAGAATCCACACTGGGGAGAAACCATATACATGTACTGAGTGTGGTAAAAGCTTCACGAAAAATCCTAATCTCATAATGCACCAGAGAATACACACTGGAGAGCAACCATTTACATGTACTGAGTGTGGTAAAAGCTTCAGGCAGAAGCATAATCTCACAATGCACCAGAGAATCCACACTGGAGAAAAACAATTTACATGTACTGAGTGTGGTAAAAGCTTCAGGCAGAAGCATAATCTCACAATGCACCAGAGAATCCACACTGGAGAAAAACAATTTACATGTACTGAGTGTGGTAAAAAATTCACGCAAAAGCGTAATCTCATAATCCACCAGAGAATCCACACTGGAGAGCAACCATTTACATGTACTGAGTGTGGTAAAAGCTTCAGGCAGAAGCATAATCTCACAATGCACCAGAGAATCCACACTGGAGAAAAACAATTTACATGTACTGAGTGTGGTAAAAGATTCACGCAAAAGCGTTATCTCATAATCCACCAGAGAATCCACACTGGAGAGCAACCATTTACATGTACTGAGTGTGGTAAAAGCTTCAGGCAGAAGCATAATCTCACAATGCACCAGAGAATCCACACTGGAGAAAAACTATTTACATGTACTGAGTGTGGTAAAAGATTCACGCAAAAGCGTAATCTCATAATCCACCAGAGAATCCACACTGGATAAAAACCATTTATATGTCATGAGTGTGGTGAAAGCTTTAGTGCAAAGGCCAGACTCAAAGACCATCAAAGACTCCATACTGCATTAGAACCATATACATGTACTGAGTGTGGTAAAAGCTTCAGGAAGAAGCATTATCTCATAATCCACCAGAGAATCCACACTGGGGAGAAACGATTTACATGTACTGACTGTGGTAAAAGCTTCAGGCAGAAGCATTATCTCGCGATTCACAAGAGAATCCACACATGAGAGAAACCATTTGGATGCTCTGATTGTGATAAATGCTTTAAGACAAAGGAAGAAATGAAAATGCATCAGAGAATCCACACTGAAGTAGAACCATATACATGTACTGAGTGTGGTAAAGTTTCAGACAGAAGACATCTCTCATATGGCATCAGAGAATCCACATTGGAGTGAAACCAAGTCCTTGTACTTTGTTCTGAAGTTTTTACCTCACAAAGGACAAACTTTCAAGTCACCTGAGAAGGCACACAGGAGTCTAATGAATTCACTCAGTCTCCTATAGAAATTGAAATTGTAGACTGGACTGATAAGGATCTTAAATAATTGGAAGCAAGAAGAATGAAATTTCCTCTGCGCTCAGGCAGGCCGATCTGGGCGAGTGGTTTATGCACCTCTACCAGCAGATGGAAATGGATTAAAAGCTGACATCACATAGAAAGCCAGAATTGGCCTCACGACGCTAATGTGCCCGCTTCCCGAAGGAGGGCTAACATGTCCCAATATTCATTGATATAATATAGTTATCTGTTATGTCATATTAGGGATTGGCTGGGCAAATCGGATGTTCTAATTCCGAAAAATCTACTCTGAGACTGGTGCGCCCCATTGGACTTGGGTAACCTTCTGATAGCTCCCAAGTCCTCTCTTCCAGCACACAACCAAAACTTTCCCTATTTTATACCCTGTTGCACAGCATGGAAACGCCTATGCTCGCAGCTGCGTCTGTCATGGCGGACATTGATCTTTGCACCGATTGTGGGACTTCCAACAAAACTCGGCGTTCCTCCTCTGGAAAGAAGCAGGCCTTACCCATGTCTCCCAATTACTCGATGCCTCTGGATCTCAGCTCTGTACCTTCACAGACCTATTTTGAGATTTTGCCGAGAAGTTTTTTCACATATCTCCAAATAAGACGCATTCCTTTTTTTTTTTTTTTGTAATTTAAACTTTATTTGAGAAAGAGTAAG
Organism: Rhinatrema bivittatum; assembly: GCF_901001135.1. NCBI lineage: Eukaryota > Metazoa > Chordata > Amphibia > Gymnophiona > Rhinatrematidae > Rhinatrema > Rhinatrema bivittatum. Next base: position 24,816,013 of record NC_042616.1, read on the forward strand.
CAGAATATACAGTACAACAAAGAACAATATGTAACCATAATTGTACAAATATTCACAATCAACAAAAGGAATAAACTGATAAAGCAACTGGATCTCTGTTTGCCTCTTTAAATCCCCCCCTCCCCCCTTGCCCCTTGGGATCTTACAGAAATTAAGTTCAAGCCGGGTTCTATGAAATGTTATTTGTTACAGAATATATTAAATAAAAAAAAAACAGTTCAGGCAACCGACTGATTCTGTCTCCAAAGTAAATAAGGATTCCAGATACGGTGAAATAACCCTAGTTGTTTCTGTCTGTGGGCCGTTATTTTACTAAGAGTAAAAAGCGTAGAAAACACGGGATTGGATCTTAACCAATGTAGGCAAGGCCATGTCTTTCCAGTGAAAAGCTATTTCACATTGAGCAGCAGTGGCCACTAGTTTAATAAATTGCTGAAGCGATCTGTCCCCCTGAGGGCATGCAGAATTCAATAAGACTACTGAGGGTGTAAGAACAATAGCTGTTTGGGTGATATCTGTTAGCCAGCTGGCCAAGGTCCTCCATAACTGTGTAATAGTTGCACTCTCCCACCAAAGGTGGAAGAAAGTCCCCTCTCCCCCACAGCCCTTCCAGCATCTGTCAGGAGTTGCGGGATATATTTTATGCAACCTAACGGGAGTAAAATACCATCTGTATAATAGTTTAAAACTGTTTTCAATAAGCATAGCAGATGTCAAACCTTTGCTACTGGTAAGGAAAAGTTCATCCCAAAAGTCCTCTCCTTGGGAGGATCCTAGGTCACACTCCCAAGAGTTGATAAATGCCGGTTTTTACTTGTAAGCCCTGAACAAGTAATTTATAAATTTTTGACATGAGTCTTTGGACTTTGCTGACTTACAATAATTTTCAAATAAGGTTACTGTTTTAGCTAAATCAAGTTGTATACCAGATGTGCGTAGATAGCTACTTAGTTGTAAATAATGATATAGTTCAGTCTGTGGTAGTTCAAATCTTAACTGTAAAGTCGGGAACTCTACCCAGTTAGCATTTTCCCATAATTGGCCATAGCTATATATGCCTTTAGCTAGCCAAGATCGAAAAACTGTAGACGCCTTATCCTATAAAAATTCCTTTTGATAAAATGGGGAAGAATTAACGGAACAAATCTTTTCACCCACCAGCATGGGTTTCCATTTGTGCCAATTTGTAGAGTATGTTGAATTGGGGTTGATAAATTGTCCATTTTGGGCCAGAATCTACGGGACTGCCAAAGTAGGTTTGCTAGTGGAGTTGACCCAGAGAGTTCTTGTTCCAAGATTGTCCAAGGTTTGTGAGAAGATGTCCTGTGCCAATCTACTACAACCCACAGCTGGGCCGTTGCATGGTACCTTAAAAGATTGGGGACAGCAAGACAGCCCCTTTCCTTGGGTTGATATAAAACCTTTTGGGCCACCCTAGGGTGCTTTCCCTGCCATAGAAATTTCATAATTCTATGCTGCCATTTTAGCAAGATGGCAGTAGGAATATTACAGGGTATAGTTTGGAACAAATAACTAATCCTAGGTAGTATATTCATCTTGAAGTTGGCGATACAGCCCAGCCAGGAGATGTGGTAACGATTCCATTCTTCCATCTCTCTGTACAGTCTCTTAATAAGAGGTGGATAATTAAGGCTATATACATCCTGATGGGAACCGATATAAATTCCGAGATACTTAATCTTTTCTTTCGCCCACTGAAAAGCAAATCTAGCTTTAAGGTCTCTCACTTGTTCATCCATTAAAGTAATATTCAAGATTTCAGTTTTGTCCCAATTGATGGAGTAACTAGAGACCTGACTATAAGATTTAATGATATCGACAACTGCTGGCAATGATCTCATAGGGTCAGTTAGGGTAAGTATTATGTCATCCGCAAACATAGCTAGCTTAGATGTAAATTTCCCCACTTGTATACCAGTAACCTCATTAGAGTCCCGTATTTTCTGCGCCAATTTATTTTATTTATTTATTATTTTGTTTATACCGAGTTTCATGACTAGAATCACATCAACCCGGTTACAATTAACAATGTGTGTAAGGTAGAGAGTAACATAGTAAACAATATTCCCAATTCAAACTGCAAATACAGAAAACAATATTATGGATGTGAGAAAGTTACAATAAAACAGGGAAAATTAACTAGGATCTGGAAAGGGGGGAGAAATTGAACAAAGAAATATTTACATTTCAGCCAATTGCATCAATTAATATAGTTGTATAGCAAAAATGAATATATATGATAAGGACGATAATATGGTGCTGTGTATGAGTGGGTAGTTGGTGGATTCTTATTTCAATCCAATTTTTGAATACGAGTTTGTGCTGATGGGTGGAGGTTTTAATCAAGGCCTGGGAATGCTTTTTTGAAAAGCCAAGTTTTTAGTCTTTTCCTAAATGTTAGAGTGCATGGTTCTTGTCTCAAGTCAGGTGGGATAGAGTTCCATAGAGTTGGACCTGCTGAAGAGAAAGCTCTGAGACTGAAGGATTTATGTTGGTAGGTTTTGGCATGTGGAACCTGAAGTGATTCTTTGTAGTATTCCCTGATGGGTCTGGCGGATGTGTGTTTTAAATGGGATTTGTAGGTCGAGTTCAGTGTGTTGGTGGATGGCCTTGTAGATGATAGTGATGGATTTGTACATGATTCTGTAGTGGATCGGTAACCAATGAAGGTCTTTGAGGATAGGGGAGATGTGGTCGATTTTCCTGGAGTTTGTAAGGATTCTGGCTGCTGTGTTCTGTACCATTTGTAGAGGCTTGGTATAAGAAGCTGGGAGGCCTAGTAGTAGTGAGTTGCAATAATCTAGTTGGAGAAGATTATTGCTTGCAAGATTGTTCTAAAGTCCTGAGCGTGGAAAAGTGGCTTTATTCTTTTCAGAATATGTAATTTGTGGAAGCAATCTTTGGTGGTTTGGTTAATGAATGGTTTGAGGTTGTCTAAGATGGCTCCTAGGTCTCTTACGTGAGCAGTTTGAAGGAGGGCTGGTGGCTTTGAATGTGTGTTGTTGTTTTATTGAAGCTAATGGTTCAATAAATAAAGCAAATAATAAAGGTAGGGGTGGGCACCCCTGCTGAGTACCTCGCTCCACCGGGAAGAACGTGGAGTAACCACCATTCACTTTAATACAGGCACATGGATTATCGTATAACTTTTGAATCCAATTTATAAAAAAAACTGCCAAATCTCATTTTTGTAAAGCTTGAAATAAAAAGGGCCAATGGACCAAATCAAAAGCTTTATCTGCATCCATGGCCATAAATAAAAATGGAGTCTTATGACGTTTGACCCACCATAGAGAGTTCAATAGTTTACGAACGTTATCAGATGCCAAACGGCCAGGGATAAACCCTGCCTGATCTGCGTGAATAATCTGTGCAATATAGACATTAAGCCTGTTGGCCAATATTTTGGCTAATAATTTGAGGTCTATATTGAGCAAAGATATGGGCCTATAGGAGCCGTATTGTGTGGAGTTGCGGCCTGGTTTTGCGAGAATAGTTATTCCGGCCACATTCAAATTGGGGCTTAAAATACCTTCCGTTCGGAGAGCATTGAACATGTTGGTGAGAGGTACAAGTAAGTCACCTGCAAAACACTGATAAAATCTGGCAGTAAAACCGTCTAAACCCGGTGATTTATTCGTTTGAGTTGCTTAATGCGTTGAAAGTGCTTATGCACTTTCAACGCATAGTCAGCATAGCTCTCTGCTTCAATGGCAGGGGAGAAAGTCTGTTACTTCACTTTCAACGCATAGCCAGCATAGCTCTCTGCTTCAATGGCAGGGGAGAAAGTCTGTTACTTCACTTTCAAAGCATAGCCAGCATAGCTCTCTGCTTCAATGGCAGGGGCAATGTAGAAAAGAGGATCTATATATAGACAACAACCAACAAGGACTGAATTACATAGTCGAGTAAACAAAAGCATGGGTGTAGCTTGCTTATTGAGATAGTTACTACCCCTAACTATGCTACATATTCAGTTAGATGCAGTTCCAACACTGCTCTCTACATTAATGGTGGGGTAGAAGGGAAATAGAACTAAAAGGTACTAAGAGCCAAGCGTAACAAGTAAGAGGGAAAAAAAAAGTGCATAGCTTGTTGGGCAGACTGGATGGGCCGTTTGGTCTTCTTCTGCCGTCATTTCTATGTTTGTAAACCTCCACTTCCATAATTTCCTTATCAAGCAATGCACGAGCTTCCTTCGGTAAATTAGGTAAAGTGATATCCTGTAAAAAAACAGGAATATCTTTGGGATTAATATTCATATTATGTGTGTATACCTCTGAGTAAAAACGCAGAAACCTTTGACGGATATCGTCATTCGATGTGAGCATATTACCCTGCTCCTCTCTGACTTTAGTAATAATATTTTGCATGCGCTTGGCTCTCAACTTGTTCGCAAGTAGCTTCCCTGCCTTGTTGCCTCCCTCGAAGTATAGCTGTTCTACTTGTTCCAGCTCATAGGCAATTTTAACCGCATCTAATGCCCCAATCTGTGATCTACAAGAATCTAATGCCAAACCCAGCTCTTTAGTGGGATCTAGCTTATGCTTACGTTCGAGTTCTAATAAATGTGTTACTAAGGTTTTACGCTCCTGTAATTCCATTTTTTTAACGTATGAAGCGCGAGCAATGAACGTCTCCCTAATAACTGCTTTCCGATGCAGAAGCACAGCAAGCAAGGGCGCCTGGAAGCTTCGATCGCTTATAGTGCGGATGCACTTTATGATCTGTTACGGACTTCGGCCTAATCCATGGTGTCGGCTCAACGGCTCCTGTGGTTAAGAAACTGGTCGGCGGATATTTCCTCCAAGGCTCAGCTGGGATCGTTGCCTTTCAAGGGGTAAATTGCTTTTTGGTAAGGACCTCGAGGATATGATTCAATCCCTGGGGGAGAACAAGGTTCCCTGACTGCCAGAAGATAGGCCCAAGTCGAGGGGCTCCTTTTCTTCACGGTCTCGATTCAGAGGGAATCGCAGATTTCGTCCGTCCAGAGCTCCAGCTTCTTCCTTTCAGCAAGCGTCAGGTCGCCAACAATCATTCCAGTCTCTGAAAGCCGCCTTATCTAATGCTCCAGCATTAGGGCTTCCAGGACTACGGAAAGGATTTTTATTTCACATGTCATGAGGTTGCAGCTGTAGCAGCTGGAGTGGTAACCCAGGACCATGGAGGAAAAAAAGAAACCCATTGGGTATTATTCAGCCCAGCTAGATTCTGTGCCATCTGCCTTTTCCTGTTTGCCTAAGGGCTTGTTGCTGCAGCAGCCCTGATGGTAGAAACATCTCAATCATTAATTCTTTTCCACCCTTTGCATCTCTGTTACCACATGCTTTGATCACAGTTTTAAAACAATGCAAAGACCCAGGTAATCACTTTGGAAAGCATGATGAGGTATGAACTCCTTTTACAATCAGGAAATATTATCTTTCATCACTGCTCTGCTCTCACCCCTCCTACTTTACTACCAGAAATAATTGACTTAGAAACCCCAGACCATGATTGTGCAATGCTAATGGAATATGAACTGAAGCCCAGGGAAGGTTTAACAGATATCCCTCTTTCTAATGTTGACGCAGTTTATTTTGTAGAAGACTCTGCTCTCCATGATGATACAGATTCACTGAAGGTTGGATATGCTGTATGTACCCAGTGGGAAGTGCTAGAGGCTGGACCGCTCACTCATGCACGTTCAGCACAGACCGCAGAATTGGTAGCCCTCACTCGGGCTTGTTTAGAGGAAAGGGATTACGTCTTTCTGTTTACACTGATTCTCGTTATGCCTTTGGGGTGGTTCATGACTACGGGACATTGTGAAAAGGAGAGGGTTTTTAACAGCTAATGGGGAAATAAGAATGGGTCTTTTGTTTAAAAAATTACTAGAAGCTATCCTGTTGCCTCTTGAGCTGGCAGTAGTTAAATGGGCTAGACATAGCAAAGAAGATTCAATTGTAGCCAAAGGGAATAACTTGGCAGATCAGGCAGCCAAAGATGCAGCTCTGACCAACAATACTGTGGGGAATGCGGGATGCCATTGTTAATACACACACCACATAGAGAAAACAAAGACTTTAGTATTAAAAATTTGATTCAGTGGCAGGGGCAGGATAAGGATTATTGGAAGCTGTGGGCAAAAGGAGGGGCCACTGTCCAAAATCATGGACAAGATCAAGTATGGTTTGGCCCAAATGGCAAAGTAGTGCCCCCCCCCCCCCGGACATATACTGCCCCATATCTTACTCTCTATACACCAGGCATCCCATGCAGCCCCTGCAGCATTAGTTGGAATGTTCTTTCATCACTGGTGGGGATTGGTTTTAGCAGTCATGGCTCTGGCTATTACCATACGTTCTCAGTTGGTCATCACACCCGCACACCTAAAACGCACCCTAGGCCCTTTCTTGCAAATCCAAATTGATTTTATCGAATTGCCTCTATGCCAAAATTACAAGTACGCTCTAACAATGATTTGCTGTTTCTCAGGGTGGGGGAGGCTTTCCCAGTAGTAAAGGCAGATGCAACCTCTGTAGCTAAGATTCTGCTGAGAGAGTTTATTCCAAGGTATGGAATTCCAGAATCAATTGATAGTGATCAAGGGTCACACTTCATAAATGACATAGTAATATCGTTAAGTAAGGCGTTCGGCATCTCTCTGATTCCATACCCCCTACAGACCCCCAAGCCTCTGCCCTTATAGAAAACTTCAATAGCAGGCTAAAAACTAAATTGGGCATTATCATGGCTGCAATGAATTTAACTTGGCTACGGGCTCTCCCTTTAGCACTAATGGCCCTGTGGGCATCACCTCATTCCAAGACAGGGCTTACCCCTTTGAGAAAGTCACTGGGCGACCAATGGCTATTGGTCCTATACCGAAACCCTCCACTGCCCTCATATTTTCACAGGAGGAATATTTAACCCATTATTTGTTTATGTTGCAGAAAGTCTTGACTTCACACTGGCAGAAAGTATGAGCATATTTTCCTCCAGTGCACCCTGTGCCTACTGAGAGTGTGCAACCAGGTGATTTCTTTTTTCTAAGGATCTTCCAACGAAAGAACTCCTTGGCTCCCGGGTGGAGGGGCCTTTATCAGGTAATTTTAATCTCACATTATGCAGTAAAATTAGAAGGATACCCTGCCTGGTGCACCTTTCTCACTGTAAAAAGGTCTACAGTACTACAGCAGCAGGAATCTCCGGGACATAAAACTCTCTCACGAGGCGGCTGGAACAGCCATGATCCTGCTTTTGCTTCTGGTTCATTTGCACTTCACAGAGGCACGGCCCTGTCTGGGGCCCCATGTCCAGACTTATCTGGCCTACACTAAAGCACTGCAGGAATCTTTGACTCTTTCAGACTGCTGGCTATGCTATCATTTAAAACAGGATGGCTCTGGGTTTGTTCCTGTACCTTTTAATAAATCATCCATCCTCAATCGTACTTATTGCACCTACTGCTGACTCTCTTACTCACGGTAACCCTTATGCCCTACCCCTGTGCACCAAACAGGCAGGGTGGTGTTTTCAGCCGGAGGGTGCCACACCTTGGGCAAACTGTACCGATACAATGAACGTCACCTATAAGAAGGGCTATCACTGCGTGGTGAAATATCGTTTGTCTGCACGGTGGAGCTTTGTGCATGAATGCTTTAACCATGAACTAAACATGACTGTTCATCTGTACAAGGTCAGTAATAAGATGGTGGCTCTCCCCGGGGCACATCCTTCACACTGTGGAGACTATAAACATAAGTGTCCCACCTATCCCTCATGCTTCAACAGGACTTTACCTTGTTGTGGCTACAGCAAAGGCAGCCAGTCAATCCATGCGGTTCGCCAGCTTTGTCCTGTGGAGACTGGGAATAAGATCCAAGGGACCTGCTGTACTGGTTATGGATGCAACCTCAGGTGTACTGGGAATTATACTCATGATGACTACACCCCTTCCCCCATGTTCCTGCTTGCCAAAGCTTACATTGAAGCGCAAGGCTGCTCTGTAAGAACATAAGAACATAAGAAATTGCCATGCTGGGTCAGACCAAGGGTCCATCAAGCCCAGCATCCTGTTTCCAACAGAGGCCAAACCAGGCCACAAGAACCTGGCAATTACCCAAACACCTAGAAGATCCCATGCTACTGATGCAATTAATAGCAGTGGCTATTCCCTAAGTAAACTTGATTAATAGCAGTTAATGGACTTCTCTTCCAAGAACTTATCCAAACCTTTTTTGAACCCAGCTACACTAACTGCACTAACCACATCCTCTGGCAACAAATTCCAGAGCTTTATTGTGCGTTGAGTGAAAAATAATTTTCTCCCATTAGTCTTAAATGTGCTACTTGCTAACTTCATGGAATGCCCCCTAGTCCTTCTATTATTCGAAAGTGTAAATAACTGAGTCACATCTACTTGTTCAAGACCTCTCATGATCTTAAAGACCTCTATCATATCCCCCCCCCTCAGCCGTCTCTTCTCCAAGCTGAAAAGCCCTAACCTCTTCAGCCTTTCCTCATAGGGAGCTGTTCCATCCCCTTTATCATTTTGGTTGCCCTTCTCTGTACCTTCTCCATTGCAACTATTATCTTTTTTGAGATACAGCGACCAGAATTGTACACAGTATTCAAGGTTTGGTCTCACCATGGAGCGATACAGAGGCATTATAACATTTTCCGTTTTATTAACCATTCCCTTCCTAATCATTCCTAACATTCTATTTGCTTTTTTGACTGCTGCAGCACACTGAGCTGACAATTTCAATGTATTATCTACTATGACGCCTAGATCTCTTTCTTGGGTGGTAGCTCCTAATATGGAACCTAACATCGTGTAACTACAGCAAGGGTTATTTTTCCCTATATGCAACACCTTGCACTTGTCCACATTCAATTTCATCTGCCATTTGGATGCCCAATCTTCCAGTTTTGCAAGGTCCTCCTGTAATGTATCACAATCCGTTTGTGATTTAAACTACTCTGAATAATTTTGTATCATCCACAAATTTGATAATGTCACTCGTCATATTCCTTTCCAGATCATTTATATATATATTGAAAAGCACCGGTCCAAGTATAGATCCCTGAGGCACTCCACTGTTTACCCTTAATCCACTGAGAAAATTGACCATTTAGTCCTACTCTCTGTTTCCTGTCTTTTAACCAGTTGTAATCCACGAAAGGACATCGCCCTCCTATCCCATGACTTTTTAGTTTTCGTAGAAGCCCTCTCATGAGGGACTTTATCAAATGCCTTTCTGAAAATCCAAATGCACTACATCTACCGGTTCACCTTTAATCCACATGTTTATTAACCCCTTCAAAAAAATGAAGCAGGTTGTTAGGCAAGAAGCTTCCTTGGGTAAATCCATGTTGACTGTGTTCCATTAAATCATGTCTTTCTATATGCTCTACAATTTTGATCTTGAGGATAGTTTCCACTATTTTTCCCGGCACCGAAGTCAGGCTCACTGGTCTATAGTTACCCGATCGCCCCTGGAGCCTTTTTTAATATTGGGGTTACATTAGCTATCCTCCAGTCTTCAGGTACAATGGATGATTTTAATGATAGGTTACAAATTTTAACTAATAGATCAGAAATTTCATTTTTGAGTTCCTTTAGTACCCTAGGATGCCTTCCTGTGTTGGGCCTTCCTGTTGTTACCGGAGGGAACATATCAAAAATCTACTTCACCACCTCTGAGGTAAGAGTAAATGACAGTAGACTATCAGTCTATAATACTTCAGGACTATGGTTCTTTGCACCCTGGGGAGCAGTAAATACTATTTCCTTTAATACTACTGCTCAGTTTTCCTTTGGATAGATTATACTATTGTTTTCTGTAAACAAGCATCATCAGACCTGGTTTACCCCTAAGAGAAGGCGCAGGTCACTGTTTGACCTTCAGATGGTCATTGATCCCTTTCATTGTGTTTTGAGAACCTTTTTTCCTGGTTTAGGAGTTTTTGAACTTGAAAGTACTTTAAAAAATCTTTCTGCCACTGTGGAAGTCACAATCAGGTCGATACAGTAAGGCCGCGGTAGAAACAGTGCGGCAGTGTCAGGCGCACCCTTCCTCCCCGCATGCACAGTTCTCTTCACTTAGTCCCCGATACTCTCTCTAATCGCATGCAAATGCATGCCGCGGCTTTAAAGAATTAGGGAAGGGTTATGCCCGCGTAACCCATTTTACTGTATAGGCGCTTAATACAGCGCCTATACAGTAACCTGGGTGCGCTGGTGCCTGTCATTTCAAATGACATTTGAAATGACAGGTACCAGGAAGTGTAAAAAAAAAAATAAAATGTAAAAACCTGAGTGTTAAAAAAAAAAAATTTTAAAAACCTGTCACTTTCATGCGGTCATCCAGGCAGCGGCGTGGGTCCAGGCGGCCGGCGGGCGGCAGCGGGAGCCGGGTGTTCGATCGAGGCCGCGGGCGGGTAGGCGCGTGTTTGATTGGGCGGGCGCGGCAGCGGGATCCGGGGGGCGGGGGGCGCGTGTTCAAACGAGGCCGGGTCGCACAGGCGCGCATTAATTCAGGCGGAGGGAGCCGGCGCGCATTCACTGCCGGTGGGGGTTGCCGGAGGCCGCTTTCGCCGCCGGCTCCCTCCGCCTGAATTAATGCGCGCCTGTGCGACCCGGCCGGGTCGCACAGGCGCGCATTAATTCAGGCGGAGGGAGCCGGGTGGTCGTGCATTCATCCAGGCAGAGGGAACCGTGGGCCGTTTTCGCCACCGGTTCCCTCTGCCTGGATGAATGGCCGTGCGAAATCGGGAGGAAAGGAGAAGGGACTGCCGTAGCAGGCCCGAGCCTTGCTACTTTTTTGTTTTTTGTTTTTTTTTGCTTCGGGAGGATGGGACCGGACTGGGGCTACACCGGAGACCGGATGGGCTGGAGCGGAGACCGGACGGGACCAGGGCGGGTAAGCAATGTTTTTTACACTACACTAACTCCTACTAGGGGGAGGCGGTAAACTAACACGTTAAGGCCGCGGCAAAACAGCGGGTTACTGAGGAGATAGTATCAGCGCCCGTTACAGTATCGGAGGGGAATAGCTAATTCCTTCATTATACAGCTTTTTCGTTCATTTACATGCTGGGTGCGGAAAGGGTTATGAGTCTATTTTAGGAAGCGCTAAGGACGCGTGAAACTGGAGACTGTATCGCTGGATCGCCTTACTCGTCTGTATTGTGCGCTCCCAGCACGTTACAGACGGGCAATCTTTAACTGCACGTTACTGTATCGACCTGAATGAATGAGACAATGAAGATTATGGGACTAATGCAACAAGAGATTAAGTCTCTTAAAGAAATAGTTTTAGATAATCGTATAGCGCTAGATATGTTGCTTGCTGACAAAGGAGGGGTTTGTCAATTTACTTCTGGTTGTTCCTATATTAATAATGATGGTAGTATTAGAAATCACATGCAAGCCATAGATACTCTACTATCACAGCTTACACATTTCACTGACACAGAAAACCCCTCATGGGATGTTTTTGGTTTGGGAAGAATGCTAGGACTTTGGGGCCAGAGGTTACTCATGATAGCTATAACAATAATAGTATTCCTTCTTATTCTGTCTGTATCCGTACAATGCATTTTTATGTTACGTAAAAAGAGTATTCCTAAAATAATGGTCTCGGCCACACTTGCAGTGCCCCAGAGTGTATCCTCAGATGCAGAATTTAATAAGTTATGCAACATGAGTGAAAATATAGTAGACATTTAAAGACAAGCTCTGCCACCTGAACCAAACGGAGGGACTGTGATAATAAAATGTATTAGTGGCATCTGTTTAGTGGAAATTTACCAGAAGGGTTCCAGGAGGCACTGCTAGGTCTTGAAACTGTCTCTGAAACTGTCTCACACTTAGATGACAGAAAGACAAATGTATCTCTTTGTAGTTTTAGGAAACAATGAAGAGTTATAAAAAATGCATGTCTTCAAGGTTAATTAGAGTTCTCAGGATGTTTACATAGAAACATAGAAATGACAGCAGAAGAAGACCAATAGGCCCATCCAGTCTGCTCAGGAAGCTTTCACACTTATTTTCTCATACTTATCTGTTACTCCAACCGTTCAGTTCAGGGCCCTAATTGGTAGCTTTTTTATGCTAATTTCCTTCCACCCTCGCCATTGTTGCAGAGAGCAGTGTTGGAGCTGTATCAAAGTGAAGTATAAGGCTTAATGTTTGAGGGTAATAACCGTCGTATCGAGCAAGTTACCCCGATGTTTGTATACTCATACTGCTCAGATCAATGACTTGTTAGATGTTGGCTGAATGTAAATCCTATTTCTTCATTCCCCCTGCCGTTGAAGCAGTGAGCTGCACTGGATATGCATTCAAAGTGAAGTATGAGGCTTATTTTGTTAGGGGTAGTAACCGCCGCAATAAGCAAGCTACTCCCACGCTTATTAGTTTACCCAGACTATGCAATTCAGTCCTTTGTTGTCTGAATATAAATCCTCTTGCTATTTCCCAATACTGCTGGCCGTACAACAACTGATTGACCTGGAATGGAATGCCCCGGAGGCCATTTTCAAAGGAGGACAGGCCCTAGAAGCCTTATACCCCCTGGAACCCTCAGCCAAAGAACTCCTAGGATTCCCCAAAGTGGACGCCATGGTCTGCGCTATCTCAAAGCGCACTACCATTCCAGTCGATGGAGGAGCCGCACTCAAGGATACCCAGGACAGACGTCAGGAATCCATCCTTAAACAGTCATTTGATGTCACAGCAATGACCCTACAGATCACTTCCTGCTGCGCCGTGGTGACACGTACCTGCTTGCTGCTCTCCAGGGACGCAACCACTTCCGCCGAAACATTAGAACTGGCAATATCTTTCCTCACGGATGCGACCTCTGACCTGGCGCGCATTTCAGCCAGGGGTATCTCGTCCATAGTGGCAGCCAGAAGGCAACTCTGGTTCCGAAATTGGTCAGCCGACGTGACCTCCAAGACTAAACTCACGAGAATGACCTTTAAAGGATCCCTCCTGTTCGGAAGCGAACTGGAGATGTTAGCCGACAAATGGGGTGAATCCCCAGTACCTCGGTTACTGGAGGACAGGAATCTAAGAAACCAACGCCCCTCTCCCTGAAGATCCAAGGGCAGAGGAGTCCAGCGTTTTAGACCATCAAAAAACATATACCAAGCACCTCGCCCCCGCAGGCAGGGGCCAGTCCTTTCGGAACAGTAACAACAAGAGGGGAGCTGGCTCAGGTACAGGCCCCAGCTGCACTCCACAATGAGAATCAACAGAACCATCCACAGGAAGAAGCCATAGGGGGCAGACTTACCCTCTTCTACCAAAGATGGGTCGAGATAACGTCGGACAAGTGGGTCCTAACCATCATTCAAGAGGGATACTACCTGGACTTCCACAGCATCCCTCCAGACAAATTTGTGAGATCACCGTGCCACTCCCCCTCCAAGAGGACAGCAGTGGAAACCACACTGACAGAACTACTCAGCCTAAAAGTGATAACCTCAGTGCCCACGCACCAACAAAATACTGATCACTATTCCATCTATTTTATCGTTCCCAAGAGAAGGGAACGTTCCCGGCCCATCCTGGACCTCAAGACAGTCAATCGCTACCTGAGGGTACCGCACTTCCGCATGGAAACCCTACGCTCAGTCATAAGGGCAGTACAACCGGGAGAATTCCTGACTTCTCTGGACCTGTCAGAAGCCTATCTCCCCATCCCGGTCCATCACGACTATCAGCGCTTTCTACGCTTTGCGATACTGGATCATCATTACCAGTTGCGGGCGCTACCCTTCGGACTAGCTACTGCCCCTCGGACATTCACCAAAATCATGGTGGTAGTGGCGGCGACACTGAGGAAAGAAGGAATCTTCGTACATACGTATCTGGACGATTGGCTGATCAGGGCAAAATCTCCAGAGGAAAGTTATTAGGCGACCACCAGAGTCAAGAATCTACTGCAGAATCTCGGGTGGGTCGTCAACACAACCAAGAGCTGCCTGCAGCCCTCCCAATTGCTAGAGTACCTGGGAGTCTGGTTCGACATCAAACAAGACAAGGTCATTCTTCCCCCTACAAGGAGAAGGAAATTGATGGACCAGTTGCGAAAACTGTTGAACTGTGCTCGCCCCAAGGTATGGGACTACCTCCAAGTCCTCGGCCTCATGACATTGACTCTAGAAGTCATCCCATGGGCAAGGGCCCACATGCGACCACTACAACGTTCCCTACTGTCGCAATGGAACCTGATGTCCCAGAACTACTCCGTTTGCTTCCAGCTACCGGCAGAGGTGTGGACCCAGCTTCAATGGTGGCTACAAGAAGACCATTTGAGCAAGGGAGTAAGACTATCCCCACCGATCTGGGCCTTACTCACCATGGACGCGAGCCTGCGAGGTTGGGGAGCCCACTGCCAGGAATTGACAGCCCAGGGGCAATGGGACAAGGAAGAGTCGGGATGGAACATAAACCGACTGCAAGCTCGAGCACTCAGACTAGCATTCCTATGATTCAGTCACAGACTCCGGGACAAATCTGGCAGAGTCATTTCAGACAACGCCATGACAGTTGCCTACATCAACCACCAGGCAGGAACCAGAAGCCAACAGGTGTTCCTGGAAATAGACCCCCCTAATGGCATGGGCAGAAGCAAACCTACAAGGGATCTCAGCTGCCCACATCGCAGGAAAAGACAACGTCAATGCGGATTACCTCAATAGAGAGAGCCTAGACTCAGGGGAATTGAAGCTGTCAACCACAGCCTTCCAGTTGATAGTAAACTGCTGGGGAACCACAGCCATGGATCTTCTGGCAATTCCCTCGTCCCGACCTTGGACGGGACGAGGGAATTGCCTCGTCCCGTCCAACCTGCTGTACGCCTTTCCCCCATGGCCACTACTGGGCGGGATCATCCGCAAGATAGAACACCACAGGGGGCTAGTACTTCTAGTGGCCCCAGACTGGCCAAGAAGGCCATGGTATGCAGACATGCGAAAACTTCAGGTAGGGAACCCTCTTTGTCTACCTCAACACAGGGACCTGCTCCAGCAAGAACCGATCCTCCACAAAGACCCAACTCGATTCTCTCTTATGGTCTGGCCATTGAGAGGACTCGCCTGAAGAGCGGATACTCTGGGGCAGTGATTGACACCTTGTTCCGAGCACGCAAGTTTTCCACATCTCTAACTTACATACGAATACGACCGCAACATCCTTCCATGGACAGTCAAAATCCCCATGGTCCTGGAATTTCTGCAGGATGGCTTGAAGAAGGGGTTGTCTCTCAACTCCATCAAGGTTCAGGTGGCCACGCTGGCCTGCTTCAGAGCCAAAGTGGACGGCATCAGTCTATCATCCCATCCAGACGTTTCCCACTTCCTGAGGTGTCAAGCAAATCCGTCCGCCCTGCCCCCCAAACGGACCCCAGAAATATCAGGGTGCTGTCTCATAGCTGCTGCCAGGGGTTCGATGGCTAAATAAAAAATCAGGGAAGAAAGGTGATTCCTTGCCTCGTTCCTCTAACAATATCAAAAAAAGGGGGAAAGAGACCCATTAATGCTCAAACGAGCTCTCGGTTTCTAATACATAACCTTAACCAAGCCCCCTCCATGACTGTAAACAAAAAAAAGGCCAAGTTAGGCGGTCAAATGCCTTTTCAGTATCCAGCGAGATAACGACCCTTGACATGCCCTTCACGTTGGCCAAGTGCAAAAAATTAACAACCTCTTAGTATTGGATGTGGAGTTTCACCCCATCACAAAGCCAACGTGGTCAGAGTGCACCTAATGCGTGAGCAATGTCTCAAGGCGGATCTGTAACACCTTAGCAAGTATTTTAATATCTGAGTTAAGTAACGATATCGGTTTATAAGACCCACACTCCAGGGTATCCTTCCCCTTTTTGTATATAACTGATATAATAGCATTGGCCAAGGGGTCCAGTGATTATCTTGCCTCTTCCGCGGCATCAAATACCATCAGAAGATAGTTAGAGACTTGTGACAGAAATGTTTTGAAAAAACATCAATGGAATACCCATCCGGGCTCAGCCAGCGTTTCCATATGAGCCTCAGGCAAAGAAGGTAATCCAAGATTGTCCAGAAATCTATGGATCTCAGACAGAGGGCACTCACTAGGTGCTTTGTAAAGTTCAGAAATGTATTGCACAAAGGCCTCCTCTATCTCCTGAGATTTAGAAGTAACATAGAAACATAGAAACATAGAAATGACGGCAGAAGAAGACCAAATGGCCCATCCAGTCTGCCCAGAAGCTTCCCTCATTTCTTCTCTCATACTTATCTGTTTCTCTTAGCTCTTGGTTCTAATTCCCTTCCACCCCCACCATTAATGTAGAGAGCGGTGATGGAGCTGCATCCAAGTGAAATATCTAGCTTGAGTAGTTAGAGGTAGTAGGGGTAGTAACCGCCGCAATAGCAAGCTAACCCTGCTTATTTTTTTTACCCAGATTATGTTATACAGCCCTTATTGGTTGTTTTTATTCTCCCCTGCCGTTGAAGCAGGGAGCTATGCTGGATATGCGTGAGGTATCAGTTTTTTTCTTCCCCTGCCGTTGAAGCAGAGAGCTATGCTGGATATGCATTGAAAGTGAAGTATCAGGCACATTTGGTTTGGGGTAGTAACCGCCGTAACAAGCCGCTACTCCCGCTTTGTGAGTGTGAATCCTTTTTTCTTCTCCCCTGCCGTTTAAGCAGAGAGCTCTGCTGGATGTTGTGAAGTAACAGTTTTTCTTTTCCCCTGCTGTTGAAGCAGAGAACTATGCTGGATATGCATTGAAGTGAAGTATAAGAATGAGTGATCAAGCTAGTTGAAAGGCATCAGGAATAGAGGAAGGTGGAGGTAGTAATTTGGATATTTGGTTTGGGGTAGTAACCGCCGTAACAAGCCAGCTACTCCTGTCTTTGTGAGTGCAAATCCTTTTTCCACATTTCCTCTTGCTGTTGAAGCTTAGAGTGATTGGAGTCACAGTAACCATGTGTATGTTTATTGAATAAGGGTATTGCTCCAGGCAGTAGCCATCATTCTGGCGAGTCACCCACTCTTCATTGGCGGCCTCTTGACTTTATGGATCCACAGTGTTTATCCCACGCCCCTTTTGAAGTCCTTCACAGTTCTGGTCTTCACCACTTCCTCCGGAAGGGCATTCCGGCATCCACCACCCTCTCCGTGAAGAAATACTTCCTGACATTGGTTCTGAATCTTCCTCCCTGGAGCTTCAAATCGTGACCCCTGGTTCTGCTGATTTTTTTCTTATGGTAAAGGTTTGTAGTTGCCTGGATCATTAAAACCTTTCAAGTATCTGAAAGTCTGTATCATATCACCTCTGCTCCTCCTTTCCTCCAGGGTGTACATATTTAGATTCTTCAATCTCTCCTCGTACGTCATGCGATGAAGATCCTCCACCTTCCTGGTCGCCCTTCTCTGTACCGCTTCCATCTTGTCTTTGTCTTTTGTAGATACGGTCTCCAGAACTGAACACAGTACTCCAGGTGAGGCCTCACCAAGGACCTGTACAGGGAATAATCACTTCCCTTTTCTTACTCGATATTCTCTCTTATGCAGCCCAGCATTCTTCTGGCTTTTGCTATCGCCTTGTCGCATTGTTTCGCAGACTTCATATCATTAGACACTATCACCCCAAGGTCCCTCTCCTGCTCCGTGCACGTCAGCCTTTCCCCCCCCATCGAATACAGTTCATTTGGATTTCCGCTCCCCATATGCCATGACTTTGCACTTCTTGCATTGAATCTCAGCTGCCATATC